>NW_026511852.1:147500-290000 GCF_027579735.1 Bombina bombina
TGTGTGTTTGTGTGAGAGAGCATTTGAGTGTGTGTGAGTATTTTTGTATGTGTGCGAGAGTGTATCTGAGTGTGTGTGTGTGTGTGAGTATCTGTGCATGTGTGTGAGAGAGTGTATCTGAGTGTGTGTGTGTGAGAGAGTGTATCTGAGTGTGTGTGTGAGAGAGTGTATCTGAGTGTGTGTGTGTGTGAGAGACAGAGTATCTAAATGTGTGTGTATGAGAGAGTATATCTGAGTTTGTGTGTGTTTGAGAGAGTATATCAGAGTGTGTATGAGAGAGTATTTGAGTGTGTGTATGAGAGAGATTGTATCTGAGCATGTGTGAGAGAGTGTATTTGAGTGTGTGCGTGTGTGTGACAGAGTATCTGAGTGGGTGTGTGTGAGAGAGTGTATCTGAGTGTGAGAGAGAGTATCTGAGTGTGTGTGTGAGTATTTTTGTATGTGTGCATGTGAGAGAGAGTGTATCTCAGTGTGTGTGAGAGAGGGAGAGAGTGTATCTGAGTGTGTGTGAGAGAGAGTGTATCTGAGTTTGTGAGAGTGTATCTGAATCTGTGTGTGAGAGAGTATTTTTGTATGTGTGCATGTGTGAGTGTGTATTTCTGGGTGTGTGAGAGACAAAGAGTGTGTTTCTCTGTGTCTGGGGGAGAGAATGTTTCTCCAGGTGTGTTTGTAAGAGAGATAGGCCCCTATGTATCAAGCCGTCTACTTATCTGCATTCAACGGCCCCAATACACTCGCCTAAGCTCGCCTAACATCGCCACCGCGGACCTGAATACGTTCGCCAAAGTTATCAAAAAAGCTGTCAAGAAGCCGCGCACCAAGTACAGTGCGATGAGCAGCGGACTGTTGTTAACTAACAGTCATCGATCTTGCTGCTCATCGGCTTTTTCGTAGCTTTCTTGCTAGCCTGTCACTAAGCACCCACACTATACTATACAGTTTTACCCCCTAAACCGCCGCTCCGGAGCCCCCCGCACCTAAATAAACGTATTACCCCCTAAACCGTCGCTCCCGGACCCCGTCGCAACTATAATAAATATATTAACCCCTAAACCGCCGCTCCCGGACCCCGCTGCCACTATAATAAATATATGAATCCCTAAACCGCCGCTCCTGGACCCCACCGCCACCTACATTATACTTATTAACCCCTAATCTGCCGCCCCCTATACCTCCGCCACCTACATAAAGTTATTAACCCCTATCCTGCCGATCCCGGACCCCGCCGCAAATAAATTAATTGTTTAACCCCTAAACTGCCGCACCCGGAGCCCTCCGCCACCTACATTACATTTATTAACCCCTATCCTGCTACCCCTACACCGCTGCCACCTACATTACATTGATTAACCCCTAATCTACCCCCCTACACAGCCGCCACTATATTAAATGAATTAACCCCAAAACCTAAGTCTAACCCTAACCCTAACACCCCCCTAACTTAAATATTATTTAAATTAATCTAAATAAATATTACTATAATTAAATAAATTAATCCTATTTAAAACTAAATACTTACCTATAAAATAAACCCTAAGATAGCTACAATATAATTAATAATTACATTATAGCTATTTTAGGGTTTATTTTTATTTTACAGGCAAACTTTGTATTTATTTTAACTAGGCACAATAGCTATTAAATAGTTATTAACTATTTAATAGCTACCTAGCTAAAATAACTACAAAATTACCTGTAAAATAAAACCTAACACTTTTACGGGCTATTTGTAATTTAGTTTAGGGTAGGGAATTTTATTATTTTGGGGGGCTTTTTTATTTTATTAGGGGGCTTAGATTAGGTGTAATTAGATTAAACTTCTTGTAATATTTTTTTATTTTTTGCAATTTAGTGGGGGTTTTTGTAATATAGTTTAGTTTATTTAATTGTATTTTATTTTAGATCATTGTAGTTAATTTATTTAATTAATTTATTGATAGTGTAGTGTTAGGTGTATTTGTAACTTAGGTTAGGTTTTATTTTACAGGTAATTTTGTAGTAATTTTAGCTAGGTAGCTATTAAATAGTTAATAACTTTTTAATAGCTATTGTACCTAGTTAAAATAAATACAAAGTTGACTGTAAAATAAAAATAAACCCTAAAATAGCTATAATGTAATTATTAATTATATTGTAGCTATCTTAGGGTTTATTTTATAGGTAAGTATTTAGTTTTAAATAGGATTAATTTATTTAATTATAGGAATATTTATTTAGATTAATTTAAATAACATTTAAAGGGACACTGTACCCAAATTTTTTCTTTTGTAATTCAGAAAGAGCATGCAATTTTAAGCAACTTTCTAATTTACTCCTATTATCATTTTTTCTTCGTTCTCTTGCTATCATTATTTGAAAAAGAAGGCATCTAAGCTTTTTTTTGGTTTCAGTACTCTGGACAGCACTTTTTTATTGGTGGATGAATTTATCCACCAATCAGCAAGGACAACCCAGGTTGTTCACCAAAAATGGGCCGGCATCTAAACTTACATTCTTGCATTTCAAATAAAGATGCCAAGAGAATGAAGAAAATTTGATAATAGGAGTAAATTAGAAAGTTGCTTAAAATTTCATGCTCAATCTGAATCACAAAAGAAAATTTTTGGGTATAGTGTCCCTTTAAATTAGGGGGGTGTTAGGGTTAGACTTAGGTTTTGGGGTTAATTCATTTAATATAGTGGCGGCGGTGTAGGGGGGAAAGATTAGGGGTTAATCAATGTAATGTATGTGGCGGCAGTGTAGGGGGGGGCAGGATAGGGGTTAATAAATGTAATGTAGGTGGCGGAGGGCTCCGGGTGCGGCGGTTTAGAGGTTAAACAATTAATTTATTTGCGGCAGGGTCCGGGATCGGCAGGATAGGGTTTAATAACTTTATGTAGGTGGCGGCGGTATAGGGGGCGGCAGATTAGGGGTTAATAGGTATAATGTAGGTGGCGGTGGGGTCCAGGAGCGGTGGTTTAGGGGTTCATATATTTATTATAGTTGCGGCGGGGTCCGGGAGCGGCGGTTTAGGGGTTAATAAGTATAAAGTAGGTGGTGGCGGTGTAGGGGGGGGGCAGATTAGGGGTGTTTAGACTCGGGGTAAATGTTAGGGTGTTAGGTGCAGACACTTCCCATAGAAATCAATGGGATATCGGGCAGCAGCGAACATGAGCTCTCGCTGCTGTCAGACTCCCATTGATTCCTATGGGATCCGCCGCCTCCAGGGTGGCGGATTGAAAACCAGGTACGCTGGCCCGGGAATAGTGGCGAGCATACCTGCTAGTTCTTTGATAACTAGCAAAAGTAGTCAGATTGTGCCGAACTTGCGTTCGGAACATCTGTAGTGACGTAACCATCGATCTGTGTTGGACTGAGTCCGGCGGATCGTATGTTACGTCACTAAATTCTACTTTTGCCGGTCTGTTGGGCTTGATAAAAGCAGTGAATCAGCCTCGCCACAAATATGCTGCGGAATTCCAGCGTATTTGCGGTTGACGGCATGATAACTAGAGGCCATAGTGTATCTGTGTGTGTGTGAGAGAGTTTATTTGTATCTGAGACAGTTATTATTGTGAGAGTGTGTTTGTGTGTGTGTAAGAGACTGTATTTCTGTGTGTGTGTGTGTGACGTATAAAGCAATATTAATTATGAGGGGTGTTGAAAACTTTGTGAGTTCCCACACTTTTTTTTGTAGGACTTGACCCCTGAATTCTACTTATAATATTTTAAGAGCTGTATTTAAAATCACATTTTTATGAGGGGATTTAAAAGGATTTTAATACTTTCAGCATGAATTTAATTAATATTTCAGTTCATATTCTGATTTAGTGCATCTCTTGATAAGGTTATTTTGAATGCATGAAAACACTGATATGATATATTTCATTGGACAACACTGGTTTCTCACAGGTCTGAAATGGAAGAAACAATGTTGTTATTCATTTCGAAATGAGTAGACATTTTAAATCCATCAATGTAGCTATTATTTATATTTAATTTAGCAAACATTCATCCAATATAATATAATTTTCAGATCAATGTATATATACGTATATATAAATATTTTCAATATGATCTGAGTATAGAGAATATTAACTTATATGAAGATTAATTCACAGCATTTTCACATGTCTTGGGGAAGTTGTGTATTTAACTCAGCATAGGGTAATTAACTCTTGCATATACTTGTGCTTCAAAGGATGAGCTCTAGACCGAGCGACTATATTTCCTGCATGGGGTCATCATCTATCTGGACTTTTATTAGGGCAATTATTTAATAGACATGTGCACGGCTAAAAAATTCGGTTCGTTTTCGGTTCGGATCGATTTGGACTTTTCGAATTTCGTTTCGGATCGAATCGGATTTGTCAAAATTTGAATAAATTCGTTTCGGATTTATTCGGATTCGGCTGAATTCGGTTCTATTCGGTTCCGAAATTCGGTATGTTTTAGTACACTAAGTCACTAACACCCATAAACTACCTATGAACCACTAAACCGAGGCCCCCCCACATCGCAAACCCTATAATAACATTATTTAACCCCTAATCTGCCGATTGGATATCGCCGCAACCTACATTATAGCTATTAACCCCTAATCTGCTGTCCCTAACACCGCCGACCCCTACATTATAGTTATTAACCCCTAATCTGCCCCCCCCAACGTCGCCGCAATCTAACTACAAGTATTAACCCCTAATCTGCCGACCCGATATCGCTGCCGCCTACATTCTAGCTATTAACCCCTAATCTGGTGTCCCTATCACCGCCAACCCCTACATTATAGTTATTAACCCCTAATCTGCCCCCCCCCCAACGTCGCCGCAATCTAACTACAAGTATTAACCCCTAATCTGCCGACCCGATATCGCCGCCGCCTACATTATAGCTATTAACCCCTAATCTGGTGTCCCTAACACCGCCGACCCCTACATTATAGTTATTAACCCCTAATCTGCCCCCCCCAATGTTGCCGCAATCTAACTACAAGTATTAACCCCTAATCTGCCGACCCGATATCGCCGCCGCCTACATTATAGCTATTAACCCCTAATCTGGTGTCCCTAACACCGCCAACCCCTACATTATAGTTATTAACCCCTAATCTGCCCCCCCCAACGTCGCCGCAATCTAACTACAAGTATTAACCCCTAATCTGCCGACCGCAAATCGCAGCCACTATAATAAATGTATTAACCCCTAAACCGCCGCACTCCCGCCTCGCAAACACTATAATACATTTTATTAACCCCTAATCTGCCCTCCCTAACATCCCCGCCACCTACCTACAATTATTAACCCCTAATCTCCCGCCCCCAACGTCGCCGCTACTATAATAAGGTTATTAACCCCTAAACCTAAGTCTAACCCTAACACTAACACCCCCTAACTTAAATATAATTTAAATAAAACGAAATAAGTTTACTATAGTTAAATAAATGAATCCTATTTAAAACTAAAGACTTACCTGTAAAATAAACCCTAAGATAGCTGCAGTATAACTAATAGTTACATTGTAGCTATTTTAGGATTTATTTTTATTTTACAGGCAACTTTGTATTTATTTTAACTAGGTACAATAGTTATTAAATAGTTAATAACTATTTAATAACTACCTAGCTAAAATAAATACAAATTTACCTGTAAAATAAATCCTAACCTAAGTTACAATTACACCTAACACTACACTATCATTAAATTAATTAAATAAATGAATCATATTTAAAACTAAATACTTACCTGTAAAATAAACCCTAATATAGCTGCAATATAACTAATAGTTACATTGTAGCTATTTTAGCATTTATATTTATTTTACAGGAAACTTTGTATTTATTTTAACTAGGTACAATAGCTATTAAATAGTTATTGACTAATTAATAGCTACCTAGTTAAAATAATTACAAAATTACCTGTAAAATAAATCCTAACCTAAGTTACAATTAAACCTAACACTACACTATCATTAAATAAATTAACTACAAGTACCTACAATTATCTACATTGTACTTTTCTGATGGATGGAAGACCTCTTCTTGCCCCGCTTGGATGAAGACTTCTGCCGGTCTGGATGTCCTCTTCTGCCCCATCGGATGAAGACTTCGGCCCGGCTTGGTGAAAACGACTCAAGGTAGGGAGATCTTCAGGGGGGTAGTGTTAGGTTTATTTAAGGGGGGTTTGGGTTAGAATAGGGGTATGTGGGTGTTGGGTTGTAATGTGGGGGGGGTATTGTGTGTTTTTTTTACAGGCAAAAACAGAATTTATGCTTACCTGATAAATTACTTTCTCCAACGGTGTGTCCGGTCCACGGCGTCATCCTTACTTGTGGGATATTCTCTTCCCCAACAGGAAATGGCAAAGAGTCCCAGCAAAGCTGGCCATATAGTCCCTCCTAGGCTCCGCCCACCCCAGTCATTCGACCGACGGACAGGAGGAAATATATATAGAAGAAACCATATGGTACCGTGGTGACTGTAGTTAGAGAAAATAATTCATCAGACCTGATTAAAAAACCAGGGCGGGCCGTGGACCGGACACACCGTTGGAGAAAGTAATTTATCAGGTAAGCATAAATTCTGTTTTCTCCAACATTGGTGTGTCCGGTCCACGGCGTCATCCTTACTTGTGGGAACCAATACCAAAGCTTTAGGACACGGATGAAGGGAGGGAGCAAATCAGGTTACCTAAACGGAAGGCACCACACCTTGCAAAACCTTTCTCCCAAAAATAGCCTCCGAAGAAGCAAAAGTATCAAATTTGTAAAATTTGGCAAAAGTGTGCAGCGAAGACCAAGTCGCTGCCTTACATATCTGGTCAACAGAAGCCTCGTTCTTGAAGGACCATGTGGAAGCCACAGCCCTAGTGGAGTGAGCTGTGATTCTCTCAGGAGGCTGCCGTCCGGCAGTCTCATAAGCCAATCGGATGATGCTTTTAAGCCAAAAGGAAAGAGAGGTAGAAGTCGCTTTTTGACCTCTCCTTTTACCAGAATAGACAACAAACAAAGAAGATGTTTGTCTGAAATCCTTTGTAGCCTCTAAATAGAATTTTAGAGAACGGACTACATCCAAATTGTGTAACAAACGTTCCTTCTTTGAAACTGGATTCGGACATAAAGAAGGTACAACTATCTCCTGGTTAATATTCTTGTTAGAAACAACCTTCGGAAGAAAACCAGGCTTAGTACACAAAACCACCTTATCTGCATGGAACACCAGATAGGGCGGAGAACACTGCAGAGCAGATAACTCTGAAACTCTTCTAGCAGAAGAAATCGCAACCAAAAACAAAACTTTCCAAGATAGTAACTTAATATCTATTGAATGTAAAGGTTCAAACGGAACCCCTTGAAGAACTGAGAGAACTAGATTTAGACTCCAGGGAGGAGTCAAAGGTCTGTAAACAGGCTTGATCCTAACCAGAGCCTGAACAAATGCTTGAACATCTGGCACAGCTGCCAGTCTTTTGTGTAGTAAGACAGATAAAGCAGAGATCTGTCCCTTTAGAGAACTTGCAGATAATCCTTTCTCCAAACCTTCTTGTAGAAAGGAGAGAATCTTAGGAATTTTTATCTTATCCCATGTGAATCCTTTGGATTCACACCAACAGATATATTTTTTCCATATTTTATGGTAAATCTTTCTAGTTACCGGTTTCCTGGCCTGAACCAGAGTATCTATCACAGAATCTGAAAACCCACGCTTCGATAGAATCAAGCGTTCAATCTCCAGGCCGTCAGCTGGAGGGAGACCAGATTTGGATGTTCGAATGGACCCTGAACAAGAAGGTCCTGTCTCAAAGGTAGCTTCCATGGTGGAGCCGATGACATATTCACCAGGTCTGCATACCAAGTCCTGCGTGACCACGCAGGAGCTATCAAGATCACTGAGGCCCTCTCCTGATTGATCCTGGCTACCAGCCTGGGAATGAGAGGAAACGGTGGAAATACATAAGCTAGGTTGAAGGTCCAAGGTGCTACTAGTGCATCTACTAGAGTCGCCTTGGGATCCCTGGATCTGGACCCATAGCAAGGAACCTTGAAATTCTGACGAGACGCCATCAGATCCATGTCTGGAATGCCCCATAATTGAGTTATTTGGGCAAAGATCTCCGGATGGAGTTCCCACTCCCCCGGATGGAATGTCTGACGACTCAGAAAATCCGCCTCCCAGTTTTCCACACCTGGGATGTGGATCGCCGACAGGTGGCAGGAGTGATCCTCCGCCCATTGAATTATCTTGGTTACTTCCTTCATCGCCAGGGAACTCCTTGTTCCCCCCTGATGATTGATATACGCAACGGTCGTCATGTTGTCTGATTGGAACCTTATGAATCTGGCCTTTGCTAGTTGAGGCCAAGCCCTGAGAGCATTGAATATCGCTCTGAGTTCCAGAATGTTTATCGGGAGAAGAGACTCTTCCCGAGACCATAGACCCTGAGCTTTCAGGGATTCCCAGACCGCGCCCCAGCCCACTAGACTGGCGTCGGTCGTGACAATCACCCACTCTGGTCTGCGGAAGCTCATTCCCTGGGACAGATGGTCCAGGGTCAGCCACCAACGGAGTGAATCTCTGGTCTTCTGATCTACTTGAATCATTGGAGACAAGTCTGTATAGTCCCCATTCCACTGTTTGAGCATGCACAGTTGTAATGGTCTTAGATGAATTCGTGCAAAAGGAACTATGTCCATTGTTGCAACCATCAACCCTACTACTTCCATGCACTGCGCTATGGAAGGACGAGGAACAGAATGAAGCACTTGACAAGAGCTTAGAAGTTTTGATTTTCTGACCTCTATCAGAAAAATCCTCATTTCTAAGGAATCTATTATTGTTCCCAAGAAGGGAACTCTTGTCGACGGAGACAGAGAACTTTTTTCTATGTTCACCTTCCATCCGTGTGATCTGAGAAAGGCTAGAACTATGTCTGTATGGGCCTTTGCTTTTGACAGGGACGACGCTTGTATTAGAATGTCGTCCAAGTAAGGTACTACTGCAATGCCCCTCGGTCTTAGAACCGCTAGAAGGGACCCTAGCACCTTTGTGAAAATCCTTGGAGCAGTGGCTAACCCGAATGGGAAGGCCACAAACTGGTAATGCTTGTCCAGAAAAGCGAACCTTAGGAACTGATGATGTTCTTTGTGGATAGGAATATGTAGGTACGCATCCTTTAGATCCACGGTAGTCATAAATTGACTTTCCTGGATAGTGGGTAGAATCGTTCGAATGGTTTCCATCTTGAACGATGGTACCCTGAGAAATTTGTTTAGGATCTTCAAATCCAAAATTGGTCTGAAAGTTCCCTCTTTTTTGGGAACTACGAACAGATTGGAATAAAATCCCATTCCTTGTTCCTTTATTGGAACTGGGTGTATCACTCCCATCTTTAACAGGTCTTCTACACAAAGTAAGAATGCCTGTCTCTTTATTTGGTTTGAGGATAAGTGAGACATGTGGAACCTTCCCCTTGGGGGTAGTTCCTTGAATTCCAGGAGATAACCCTGAGAAACTATTTCTAGCGCCCAGGGATCCTGAACATCTCTTGCCCAAGCCTGAGCAAAGAGAGAGAGTCTGCCCCCCACTAGATCCGGTCCCGGATCGGGGGCTACTCCTTCATGCTGTTTTGTTAGCAGCGGCAGGCTTCTTGGCCTGCTTACCCTTGTTCCAGCCTTGCATCGGTTTCCAGGCTGGTTTGGGTTGTGAGGCATTACCCTCTTGCTTAGAGGATGCAGAATTAGAGGCCGGTCCGTTCCTGAAATTTCGAAAGGGACGAAAATTAGACTTATTTTTAGCCTTGAAAGACCTATCTTGTGGAAGGGCGTGGCCCTTTCCCCCAGTGATGTCTGAAATAATCTCTTTCAATTCTGGTCCAAATAGAGTTTTACCTTTGAAAGGGATGTTAAGCAATTTTGTCTTGGATGACACATCCGCTGACCAAGACTTTAGCCAAAGCGCTCTGCGCGCCACGATAGCAAACCCTGAATTTTTCGCCGCTAATCTAGCTAGTTGCAAAGCGGCATCTAAAATAAAAGAGTTAGCCAATTTAAGTGCGTGAACTCTGTCCATAACCTCCTCATATGGAGTCTCTCTACTGAGCGACTTTTCTAGTTCTTCGAACCAGAACCACGCTGCTGTAGTGACAGGAACAATGCACGAAATTGGTTGTAGAAGGTAACCTTGCTGTACAAAAATCTTTTTAAGCAAACCTTCCAGTTTTTTATCCATAGGATCTTTGAAAGCACAACTATCTTCGATAGGAATAGTAGTGCGTTTGTTTAGAGTAGAAACTGCCCCCTCGACCTTAGGGACTGTCTGCCATAAGTCCTTTCTGGGGTCGACCATAGGAAATAATTTCTTAAATATAGGGGGGAGAACAAAAGGTATGCCGGGTTTTTCCCACTCCTTATTTACTATGTCCGCCACCCGCTTGGGTATAGGAAAAGCGTCGGGGTGCACCGGAACCTCTAGGAACTTGTCCATCTTGCATAATTTCTCTGGAATGACTAAGTTGTCACAATCATCCAGAGTAGATAACACCTCCTTAAGCAGTGCGCGGAGATGTTCTAATTTAAATTTAAAAGTCACAACATCAGGTTCAGCTTGTTGAGAAATCTTTCCTGAATCTGAGATTTCTCCATCTGACAAAACCTCCCTCATGGCCCCTTCAGATTGGTGTGAGGGTATGACAGAACAATTATCATCATCGCCCTCCTGCTCTTCAGTGTTTAAAACAGAGCAATCGCGCTTTCTCTGATAAGTAGGCATTTTGGATAAAATATTTGCTATGGAGTTATCCATTACAGCCGTTAATTGTTGCATGGTAATAAGCATTGGCGCACTAGATGTACTAGGGGCCTCCTGCATGGGCAAAACTGGTGTAGACACAGTAGGAGATGATGTAGTATCATGTTTACTCCCCTCATCTGAGGAATTATCTTGGGCAATTTCATTATCTGTGACAGTACTGTCCTTACTTTGTTTGGACGCTATGGCACAATTATCACATAAAATTAAATGGGGAGACACATTGGCTTTCATACATATAGAACATAGCTTATCTGAAGGTACAGACATGTTAAACAGGCTTAAACTTGTCAACAAAGCACAAAAAACGTTTTAAAACAAAACCGTTACTGTCTCTTTAAATTTTAAACAGAAAACACTTTATTACTGAATATGTGAAAAAGTATGAAGGAATTGTTCAAAAATTACCACAGTGTCTTAAAGCATTAATAGTATTGCACACCAAATTTCAGAGCTTTAAACCTTAAAATAACGGAACCGGAGCCGTTTATAAATTTAACCCCTATACAGTCCCAGCTATAGTCTTTGCTGAGACCCAACCAAGCCCAGAGGGGAATACGATACCAATTGACGCCTTCTAGAAGCTTTTCCAGCTATTTTTAGATCCTCACACATGCATCTGCATGCCCTGCTCTCAAAAAACAACTGCGCAGTAATGGCGCGAAAATGAGGCTCAGTCTACAACTAGGAAGGCCCCCTGACTGGAAAAGGTGTCTAACACAGTGCCTGTCGTTTAATAAACATTCCCCAAGTTTATAAATGCAAATTGTCAGCATAACAAAGCACAAAAAACGTTTTAAAACAAAACCGTTACTGTCTCTTTAAATTTTAAACAGAAAACACTTTATTACTGAATATGTGAAAAAGTATGAAGGAATTGTTCAAAAATTACCAAAATTTCACCACAGTGTCTTAAAGCATTAATAGTATTGCACACCAAATTTCAGAGCTTTAAACCTTAAAATAACGGAACCGGAGCCGTTTATAAATTTAACCCCTATACAGTCCCAGCTATAGTCTTTGCTGAGACCCAACCAAGCCCAGAGGGGAATACGATACCAATTGACGCCTTCTAGAAGCTTTTCCAGCTATTTTTAGATCCTCACACATGCATCTGCATGCCCTGCTCTCAAAAAACAACTGCGCAGTAATGGCGCGAAAATGAGGCTCAGTCTACAACTAGGAAGGCCCCCTGACTGGAAAAGGTGTCTAACACAGTGCCTGCCGTTTAATAAACATTCCCCAAGTTTATAAATGCAAATTGTCAGCATAACAAAGCACAAAAAAACGTTTTAAAACAAAACCGTTACTGTCTCTTTAAATTTTAAACAGAAAACACTTTATTACTGAATATGTGAAAAAGTATGAAGGAATTGTTCAAAAATTACCAAAATTTCACCACAGTGTCTTAAAGCATTAATAGTATTGCACACCAAATTTCAGAGCTTTAAACCTTAAAATAACGGAACCGGAGCCGTTTATAAATTTAACCCCTATACAGTCCCAGCTATAGTCTTTGCTGAGACCCAACCAAGCCCAGAGGGGAATACGATACCAATTGACGCCTTCTAGAAGCTTTTCCAGCTATTTTTAGATCCTCACACATGCATCTGCATGCCCTGCTCTCAAAAAACAACTGCGCAGTAATGGCGCGAAAATGAGGCTCAGTCTACAACTAGGAAGGCCCCCTGACTGGAAAAGGTGTCTAACAAAGTGCCTGCCGTTTAATAAACATTCCCCAAGTTTATAAATGCAAATTGTCAGCATAACAAAGCACAAAAAACGTTTTAAAACAAAACCGTTACTGTCTCTTTAAATTTTAAACAGAAAACACTTTATTACTGAATATGTGAAAAAGTATGAAGGAATTGTTCAAAAATTACCAAAATTTCACCACAGTGTCTTAAAGCATTAAGAGTATTGCACACCAAATTTCAGAGCTTTAACCCTTAAAATAACGGAACCGGAGCCGTTTACAAATTTAACCCCTATACAGTCCCAGCTATAGCCTTTGCTGAGACCCATCCAAGCCCAGAGGGGAATACGATACCAATTGACGCCTTCTAGAAGCTTTTCCAGCAAATTTCAGATCCTCACACATGCATCTGCTTGCCCTGCTCTCAAAAAACAACTGCGCAGTAATGGCGCGAAAATGAGGCTCAGTCTACAACTAGGAAGGCCCTCTGACTGGAAAAAGTGTCTAACATAGTGCCTGCCGTTTAATAAACGTTCCCCAAGTTTATAAATGCGAATTGTCAGCATAAATATGAATAAAATGCCCAAATAAAGCAATCGATTTAGCCCATAAAAATGTCTACCAGTTTTTTAGCCCATAATAAGCCCTTTATTCTGTTTGTTTGACTAAGAAAATGGCTTACCGGTCCCCATGAGGGGAAATGACAGCCTTCCAGCATTACATGGTCTTGTTAGAAATATGGCTAGTCATACCTTAAGCAGAAAAGTCTGCTAACTGCTTCCCCCAACTGAAGTTACTTCATCTCAACAGTCCTATGTGGAAACAGCAATCGATTTTAGTTACTGTCTGCTAAAATCATCTTCCTCTCACAAACAGAAATCTTCATCCTTTTCTGTTTCAGAGTAAATAGTACATACCAGCACTATTTTAAAATAACAAACACTTGATAGAAGAATAAAAACTACATTTAAACACCAAAAAACTCTTAACCATCTCCGTGGAGATGTTGCCTGTGCAAAGGCCAAGAGAATGACTGGGGTGGGCGGAGCCTAGGAGGGACTATATGGCCAGCTTTGCTGGGACTCTTTGCCATTTCCTGTTGGGGAAGAGAATATCCCACAAGTAAGGATGACGCCGTGGACCGGACACACCAATGTTGGAGAAAGAGCTGTTTTCTTTGGGGCATGCCCCAGCAAAAGGCCCTTTTAAGGGCTGGTAAGGTAATAGAGCTGTTAACTTTTGTAATTTAGTATAGGGTAGGGCATTTTTTTTTTATTTTGGGGGCTTTGTTATTTTATTAGGGGGCTTAGATTAGGTGTAATTAGTTTAAAATTCTTGTAATATTTTTTTATTTTTTGTAATTTAGTGGGGGGGGGGTTGTAATTTAGTGGGGGTTTTTTGTACTTTAGTTTATTTAATTGTAGATAATTGTAGGTACTTGTAGTTAATTTATTTAATGATAGTGTAGTGTTAGGTTTAATTGTAACTTGCCTGTAAAATAAATATAAATGCTAAAATAGCTACAATGTAACTATTAGTTATATTGCAGCTATATTAGGGTTTATTTTACAGGTAAGTATTTAGTTTTAAATATGATTCATTTATTTAATTAATTAAATGATAGTGTAGTGTTAGGTGTAATTGTAACTTAGGTTAGGATTTATTTTACAGGTAAATTTGTATTTATTTTAGCTAGGTAGTTATTAAATAGTTATTAACTATTTAATAACTATTGTACCTAGTTAAAATAAATACAAAGTTGCCTGTAAAATAAAAATAAATCCTAAAATAGCTACAATGTAACTATTAGTTATATTGCAGCTATCTTAGGGTTTATTTTACAGGTAAGTCTTTAGTTTTAAATAGGATTCATTTATTTAACTATAGTAAACTTATTTCGTTTTATTTAAATTATATTTAAGTTAGGGGGTGTTAGTGTTAGGGTTAGACTTAGGTTTAGGGGTTAATAACCTTATTATAGTAGCGGCGACGTTGGGGGCGGGAGATTAGGGGTTAATAATTGTAGGTAGGTGGCGGGGATGTTAGGGAGGGCAGATTAGGGGTTAATAAAATGTATTATAGTGTTTGCGAGGCGGGAGTGCGGCGGTTTAGGGGTTAATACATTTATTATAGTGGCGGCGATTTGCGGTCGGCAGATTAGGGGTTAATACTTGTAGTTAGATTGCGGCGACGTTGGGGGGGGGCAGATTAGGGGTTAATAACTATAATGTAGGGGTCGGCGGTGTTAGGGACACCAGATTAGGGGTTAATAGCTATAATGTAGGCGGCGGCGATATCGGGTCGGCAAATTAGGGGTTAATACTTGTAGTTAGATTGCGGCGACGTTGGGGGGGGCAGATTAGGGGTTAATAACAATAATGTAGGGGTCGGCGGTGTTAGGGACACCAGATTAGGGGTTAATAGCTATAATGTAGGCGGCGGCGATATTGGGTCGGCAGATTAGGGGTTAATACTTGTAGTTAGATTGCGGCGACGTTGGGGGGGGGCAGATTAGGGGTTAATAACTATAATGTAGGGGTCGGCGGTGTTAGGGACAGCAGATTAGGGGTTAATAGCTATAATGTAGGCGGCGGCGATATCGGGTCGGCAGATTAGGGGTTAATACTTGTAGTTAGATTGCGGCGACGTTGGGGGGGCAGATTAGGGGTTAATAACTATAATGTAGGGGTCGGCGGTGTTAGGGACAGCAGATTAGGGGTTAATAGCTATAATGTAGGTGGCGGCGATATCGGGTCGGCAGATTAGGGGTTAATACTTGTAGTTAGATTGCGGCGACGTTGGGGGGGGCAGATTAGGGGTTAATAACTATAATGTAGGGGTCGGCGGTGTTAGGGACACCAGATTAGGGGTTAATAGCTATAATGTAGGCGGCGGCGATATCGGGTCGGCAGATTAGGGGTTAATACTTGTAGTTAGATTGCGGCGACGTTGGGGGGGGGGGCAGATTAGGGGTTAATAACTATAATGTAGGGGTCGGCGGTGTTAGGGACAGCAGATTAGGGGTTAATAGCTATAATGTAGGTGGCGGCGATATTCGGTCGGCAGATTAGGGGTTAATAAAATAATGCAGGTGTCAGCGATAGCGGGGGCGGCAGATTAGGGGTTAATAAGTGTTAGATTAGGGGTGTTTAGAGACTCGGGGTACATGTTAGGGTGTTAGGTGCAGACTTAGTGTTTCCCCATAGGAAACAATGGGGCTGCGGTGTTAGTTTTTTTTCAGCCGAAACTCCCATTGTTTCCTATGGGGAAATGCCGAATTTTACCGAGCTAATTCGGATTTATTCGGAGATACGGCAGCTATTTCGGATTCATTCGGTAGATTCGGAAGTATTTTAATTCGGAAATCCGAATCGATCCGAATCTCCGAATTTACCGAATTTTCATAATTTCCGAATAAATCCGAAACGAACCGCACATGTCTATTATTTAAGTCATAGATTTTGATCTGAGCAAATGTATTGAACAAAGGTGTAATTTAGCATAGTGAGTGGGGAGAGGGGTCTGAACTGAATTCTGATGTGTAATCAACAAGGCATCCAATTTCTGACCCCAGATTTGCATTACACAGGATGTATCCAGCAATGGTATTAAGCATGCTCAAATGTAATATTTGATATATTGCATACTTATTTTATCATATATATATATATATATATATATATATATATATATAATCTACTGACATTCACAGACAACATGACAACATGAGCTATTGAACTTCTGAATAGTATTTGTTAAATCGAATGTTACATTCGAAATTTCAAATGTGGATATTCAATATTAACGATTCAATTGGAAACAAAAGTAACATTCAAAAACTGGAAAAAAACATTTGATTACCGAATTTTAATGGATTTTCATTTTTATCAACATTCGATTCTCCAAAACGAATGTCCATAGGACTATTTATTTTACCAAACAAATTGCACTTTCAGCACATTCGCCCATCCCTAATCTTAACTGAACCATAGAGACACCAAATCAACACAGCTGTCACAATCACAACAAAATTTATACTAGTTAGTGACAACTTGCTATTAATTCACTAATTAACCAAGAAGAGAGTTTAGTTTTGAAAATGAGCCCACCCTAAACAGTTCTGGTTATCAGTTCATCTGATAACCCTTCAGGTTTGCTTGAAAATGTCCATAAATATTAGGGAACATTGATAGGCACTGACCAAAAATACAGGGAGTGCAGAATTATTAGGCAAGTTGTATTTTTGAGGATTAATTTTATTATTGAACAACAACCATGTTCTCAATGAACCCAAAAAACTCATTAATATCAAAGCTGAATATTTTTGGAAGTAGTTTTTAGTTTGTTTTTAGTTTTAGCTATTTTAGGGGGATATCTGTGTGTGCAGGTGACTATTACTGTGCATAATTATTAGGCAACTTAACAAAAAACAAATATATACCCATTTCAATTATTTATTTTTACCAGTGAAACCAATATAACATCTCAACATTCACAAATATACATTTCTGACATTCAAAAACAAAACAAAAACAAATCAGTGACCAATATAGCCACGTTTCTTTGCAAGGACACTCAAAAGCCTGCCATCCATGGATTATCTCAGTGTTTTGATCTGTTCACCATCCACATTGCGTGCAGCAGCAACCACAGCCTCCCAGACACTGTTCAGAGAGGTGTACTGTTTTCCCTCCTTGTAAATCTCACATTTGATGATGGACCACAGGTTCTCAATGGGGTTCAGATCAGGTGAACAAGGAGGCCATGTCATTAGATTTTCTTCTTTTATACCCTTTCTTGCCAGCCACGCTGTGGAGTACTTGGACGCGTGTGATGGAGCATTGTCCTGCATGAAAATCATGTTTTTCTTGAAGGATGCAGACTTCTTCCTGTACCACTGCTTGAAGAAGGTGTCTTCCAGAAACTGGCAGTAGGACTGGGAGTTGAGCTTGACTCCATCCTCAACCCGAAAAGGCCCCACAAGCACATTTTTGATGATACCAGCCCAAACCAGTACTCCACCTCCACCTTGCTGGCGTCTGAATCGGACTGGAGCTCTCTGCCCTTTACCAATCCAGCCACGGGCCCATCCATCTGGCCCATCAAGACTCACTCTCATTTCATCAGTCCATAAAACCTTAGAAAAATCAGTCTTGAGATATTTCTTGGCCCAGTCTTGACATTTCAGCTTGTGTGTCTTGTTCAGTGGTGGTCGTCTTTCAGCCTTTCTTACCTTGGTCATGTCTCTGAGTATTGCACACCTTGTGCTTTTGGGCACTCTAGTGATGTTGCAGCTCTGAAATATGGCCAAACTGGTGGCAAGTGGCATCTTGGCAGCTGCACGCTTGACTTTTCTCAGTTCATGGGCAGTTATTTTGCGCTTTGGTTTTTCCACACACTTCTTGCGACCCTGTTGACTATTTTGAATGAAAGGCTTGATTGTTCGATGATCACGCTTCAGAAGCTTTGCAATTTTAAGAGTGCTGCATCCCTCTGCAAGATATCTCACTATTTTTGACTTTTCTGAGCCTGTCAAGTCCTTCTTTTGACCCATTTTGCCAAAGGAAAGGAAGTTGCCTAATAATTATGCACACCTGATATAGGGTGTTGATGTCATTAGACCACACCCCTTCTCATTACAGAGATGCACATCACCTAATATGCTTAATTGGTAGTAGGCTTTCGAGCCTATACAGCTTGGAGTAAGACAACATGCATAAAGAGGATGATGTGGTCAAAATACTAATTTTCCTAATAATTCTGCACTCCCTGTAAGATAGATGACCTTAACTGTTAATGTGACCAGACGTGGCACAGCATAAACCACATTGGAATGAGAATTGAGGTTGGGTAATAACTTTAGTTTTTTTTGGGGGGTATGAGAGTTTGAAGGATCTGCTATGGTTAAAGGGTTCTCCTGGATGGCAGGAGGTTTACATTAGCAGGGTCATGTAGAAGGGTGTTTGGATTGCAAGTGGAGTCCAGTTGGTGGAGTTAATATTGATTGCTGATTATAGTGCCTGTTTGGCATTATAGTTAAAGGGACCAAAAAAAACTGTGATTAAAAGATTTTTTTTATGAAGTTTTACAATAGAGTAAAATAGTAGCTGAAGACCTTCCAACTGTCCCTGTTTAAGAGGGACATTCCCTATTTATGTGCTTTGTTCCAACTGTCTCTCTGAGACAGACATATGTCCCTATATGCAGTATTTCCCTTAGACACACCCATAGACCACCCAGATACACCCACAAACTGGCCAGACACACCCACTGACCACCCACAATCTCACCCACTATGCAACCATGGCCTTGCCACCTTCTGACACTGCCCTACCCACAAAATGTTGACAGCCCCCTCAACCTCCCAAGTCCCTAATACCTAGCCAAAAATGTTGGAAGATATGTAGCTGAGCATAAAAAAATTCTGAAAACAATAACTCTTCTATGGTTAAAGGGTTCTCCTGGATGGCTGGAGGTTTACATTAGCAGGGTCATGTAGAGGGGTGTTTGGGTTGCAAGTGGGGTCCAGTTGGTGGAGTTAATATTGATTGCTGATTATAGTGCCTGTTTGGCATTATAGTTAAAGGGACCAAAAAAACTGTGATTAAAAGATTTTTTTCTGCAGTTTTACAATAGAGTAAAATAGTAGCTGAAGACCTTCCAACTGTCCCTGTTTAAGAGGGACATTCCCTATTTCTGTGCTTTGTTCCGACTGTCTCTCTGAGACAGCCATATGTCCCTATATGCAGTATTTCCCTTAGACACACCCATAGACCACCCAGATACACCCACAAACCGGGCAGACACACCCAATGATCACCCACAATCTCATCCACTATCCAACCATGGGCTTGCTTCCTTCTGACACTGCCCCACCCACAAAATGGTGACATCCCCCTTAACCTCCCAAGTCCCTAATACCTGGCCACAAATGTTGGAAGGAATGTAGCTGAGCATAAAAAAATTCTGAAAACAATAATTCCTTGTTTGCAGCAAATTTTTGGTTAGACAAACTTATAATCATACCACTTGCATAGCACAAAAATAAAAGTGCTATTGATTTAAATTCAGTGATGTTAGCTGTGACGAACCAAGCAGTGACGTGCAGTGACGTCAGAGGATGGTGAGGCAGTGGCTAGGATACGCCTTCATTCTTTAGATATCCTTTGTTGAAGAAATAGCAATGCACATGGGTGAGCCAATCACATGAGGTATCTATGTGCAGCCACCAATCAGCAGCTACTGAGCATATTTAGATATGATTTTCAACAAAGGACATCAAAAGAATAAAGAAAATTAGATATTAGATGTAAATTGGAAAGTTATTTAAATTTGCATATGGGTTTCATATGGGTTTCATGTCCCTTTAAATGGTGTCTTGGAAAACTGGTCAACTTAGTAAACATCTGATTTTAGTCTAAAAGGATTGTAACAGAAACTCTTGACAGATAACACAATGCTTGCTCTGATTATGAGATCTAGAAATCCATGCCCATTAAAATATGTTTAAAACATACTTTTTACTTTAATGCTGCAAATTATGCTTATAGATTCTTTCATTACATAAGGGATGAGAGTCAGAGGGGGAGGAAGAGAGACAGAGAGAGAAAGAGACCATGGGGGAGAACAACACATAAGGAGAGAGATGGATAGATAGAGAGAGAGAGACACACACACACACACACACACACACAAGGGGGGGACCACTGCATTTTAAAGTAATAAAACAGCAGAGCTACAGAGAGTTCAGAAAATTAGTCTATAATTTAGTGTGAAGTACAGAGGCAAGCTGCTAAGTTAGTGGGTGTAAAGTAAACAAAATACAAAAACGACCCTGCTATAAAAGAGTAAACAAACACTAAACCACATTCATTAAATTATCATTTTAACTAACAGAATCTTTCAGTAAAATCTTACTTTAATAAGATGTGGGTGAAACACTGCTCTCTGTGCCTCTCTCCTGCTCGGTAAGGATTCAGGAAGTGACAGTGGCACATTCCACTGCACTTAGATGGGAAGAACAGAACTCTCTTTTTCACTTTAGCAAAGCTAGCAGGTTCACAGGACAGCAACAAAATATATGAAAGTTGTTTTTTTGCGTTTTTGTTTTGTTTTATATGATTTAACATCCAGCCCCAACCCTATGTTCCACTTACTAATGCCTCTCACTGGATTGGTTCAGCCCAAATAGGACTGCCTCAAATAAGCAGTTAATGAGCCATGCAATGATCTTAACCACTTGCATCCAGTAGATGGCGCAGCATGTTGTGTAATGGTGGGCAGACCTGATTGTGCCTCTTCATTGCACATCATATAGCTGTGAGAAAAAAAAATGCTGGGGGAAAAAATTTACAATTTTTTTTTTAAAGCCAATAAAAAAAATATATTTTTGCCCATATGAGAGGTGAAGCACTGCCTCACCTGCCTCTAGTGACTGCACATCACTGGAACCAAGCCTTCAGACGAAAAAGAAAAGGTATGGGAAGCATTCCAAACAATAGGGTTGTGCTTACTACTCTGTTTGCTTGTGTGTTGAGCCACAGCCAGTTCAAACATTTTGGGAATTTCAAATGCAATAGCATGTAACTTAAAAGATCTGTCAAATGTGTATTTGTCTAATTGTATTTTTACCTGTGCAAAACACAGGTGCACTTAATTTTGAATATACTCTGAGCCAATCCAGTGCAAAACCTCCCTATTTAAGGCTGGCTGTTAAGGCTGTGACACACTGCAAGCGTAGCAGCGCGCAGCATATAGATGCGGCTGTGCGTGCTCAGTGTGTCCTGCCTTTTCATCTCTGAGCACTCTGCTGCATCAGGTTGCGTAGCTGAGCGATCAGAGATGAAATATTTGAACTAGAAGCAATGCGACGCAGAGCGAAGCAGCTGTTTCGCCTCGCGCCGCATCGATTGCAGTGTGTCACAGCCTTTAGTCTGCACATTGTCTTCATATTGTTTCTGTTTTGTCACTTGTGCAGTTATTACCAGGAGAAAAACTTTTTACTTTTGAATCTGCTACCTGTTTACTTGTTTTTTTTTTCCACTCCTGCCATATGTGGACATAACATACCTGAATAGTACATATTTTAAATACCCTGCAAGTATATGCTCATTCAAAGTGTTTTGTTATTTAAATAAATCTGTTATTTTTTTTCAATCTATATGGCTTCTACTAATCTTTTAAAGCAACTGTTCTAATCTAGACAATGAGGCTCTCACAAAATATCCGGAGCGCTAATATTTTGTACTCCACTTGTAATATAGCCCTTATTTGTTTAAATATGACAGATTTCATATGATTTGTGCTTTTATCATTTTTGAATTTTTATTTTATATCATACATCCTAGCATTTTGTGGAAATTATATAGAGGGAGGAGGCTGTTAACTTAGTCAGGAAGATCGAGGTCAGGAGGTGGAGTTACATCATGCTGGAGGTGGAGCTAGTGAGAGGCGGTTGGGGTGGCTAGGATGGGCAGATCAGTGCATTGCTAAAAGTCCTGCAAAGCTGCGTGAGAGACAGTGGTCAGAACCCCCAAACTGTGAAGTCAGGATCTTAAGTTACATGCCTTAGTAAGAAAGTATTTATGAGCAGTGATTAAAAGAGATCTTGATCAGTCAATGTTTTATTACAAAGCAGTGCAGACAATAATGGCACATCCCTACAATCTATTGATGCAGATCTGAAATATGATAAACTGTTCACTTATAAACTGTTGTGACATAATTGTCACGTTAAAACAAGTTGGTTGAGTTTTAAATATTGTAAAAACTGGTTATACACTGTGCAAGTCATTTGTCTGTAAACTAAATCCTTAACATTTTTTACCTTGTTTCAGTGTGACACATTATAATTGAGTTCTAATCCTGCAGTATATTCTATATAGAGATGACTGCGTTCTGTATAGAAACAAAAAAAGAAGAGGCGCTCTGGTGCAGATGATCCTTGGCTACAAATGATTCTAAACTAACAGTTCAGAGTAATACTCACAAAGATGTTTGCACATGCAGTGCAATAACAGGTGAGCCGAAGCTTCAGAGCCGCTCGGCTGACTCGCTAGAGGGTGAAATCAGCTGTTCACTGGGTAATCACTTCACCAACGATGTGGGGAAAAAAGATACCTATGACATAAAATATAGATACCGCCCTTGGTGCAGATTATCCCAGACACAGAATGCACATACAACAGATGTCGAGAAGTTATACTCACAAACGGAGTTGCACAAGCAGTGCAATATCAGGCGTGCCGAATCTTAAAGAGCCGTTCGGCTGACTCCCTGAGGCCTGTACAGCTGCTCCTGGATCGTTGGAGGAGTGGTGGAAAATAAAGGTGGATATGCCGATAGAGGTTAATCCAAGCAAGGGATCAATAAGGCAAATAGAACAATTCACCAGCAAGGTAGACAAAATAAAAGTATTTATTAAAAATATAAAAATTACTTAGCAACGCGTTTCTCGGCTAACATGCCGTTTCATCAGGCTACATAATTCTAAGAGCTACCTTGCTGACTTAAAAGGACTGACAGGACCAATCAAAACCCTGAAAATTCACACACCTCCCTTGCTCAGGTGTACTATCTGATTACAGGGTGTCGCCCTGAGATACATAGCACTTTTGTTAAAAATGAATACAATTTATACAAACTTCAAAAAAATCTTTCTATATATACAAGGGCAGTTTAACATGAATCGATAGCAAGTTTTAATCTCAATAATTGTAACAATAATATTTAGATATTTCAGTCTTACAAACAATATAACAATATAAAAGAAATACGATATAATAATCAGATATTTATAAATATAATAGATGAATTCTCAGTAATAAATTTATAATAAACATATAAATCATATAATAACAAATTATATATAAATACAAGAATAAATACTAAAAAAATATATAATTACTAAAAATATATATAAAGCCATTTCCAGATTGGACATCACTCTATATTGGGACTTTCACTTGCATCTATGGATGTATATTTCCTAACCATATGACTGTGGTGACTATTGTTATGTATTTGTATTTATAATTATACAGTTCATATTGTTTATTTTTTGTAAGATATAAAACTTAGGATCTATCCATATTATCACTTTTTTGAAATAGCATAAATTAGGCGCACCTTATTTCTGGACACACTACTTAGATATAGTAGAGCCCCATTGTTTTAGTATATTCTATATAACTTATTTTAAGTTTATTGAATTATTTATCTACAAATATTCTCATAGACTTTAATGGTAAATTATTATTTAAAAATGTAAAAAAAATATTCAAAACCTTTATTACACAAATGCAAATTTAAATACATGCATACCTGTCTTCCAGGACCTCGTGTTAAGCATACTGTGGAGCATACTGATACACTGTTAGAGGGATGTGGGTCTGCTTTCTCATATTAGCACGGTGGATTGAAATAAGGAGTGGGGAAAAAAATCCTAAAAAATGATTGTTATGAACATGCTACAACCCCCCTCCACACACACTATTAGTGCCATGGAGGAAACCCAACTGCTAATACAAAAAGTAAGGCTGCTATCAATACTAGTGTTATGAACGCTTTTAATCATTAAACTAGAAATACAGCTAAGGGAGATTTTTAAATATGCTCTAAGATAACTTCATGTCAAAATTAATAGAGAAGCCACCTAGAAATAAAGCTATATTGGATTTAGTGCGATCATACAATACAGAAATAACGTCATAGATGCCAAAGAACATTTAGGTAACAGTGATCAACAGTAACAGTGATCATAACATGGTCACATTTGACATACATTTTCATAAGCAGTGTTACAAGGGTTCAACCAAGACTTTTAATTGTAAAAAAAGCAAAAATTAAATGATTTAAAGGGATAGTCTGGTCAAAATTAAATTTTAATGCTTCAGACAGAGCATGCAATTTTAAGCAACTTTCTAATTTTCATTATCTTTATTTTAAAAAGCTGGAACTTAGCAGCCGGCTCATTTTTGGTTCAGAAGCTGGGTAGAGCTTGCTGATTGGTGTCTAAATGTAGCCATCCATTCAGCAAGGGTTACCCAGGTGCTGATCTAAGAATGGGCCGGCTCCTAAGCTTACATTGTAGCTCTTATAAATGTTTCTTTGTTCTCTTGGTATCTTGATGGGGTGATAAAGAAAGGAGTAAAAAGCATCAATAAAGGAATTTGGAAATAATTGTGCTTTATAAAAAAAAATCATAACCACCATAAAAAGGGTGGGCCTCATGGACTCTTGCCAATATGAAAGAAATCAATTTATCAGGTAAGTTCTTACATAAATTATGTTTTCTTTCATGTAATTGGCAAGAGTCCATGAGCTAGTGACGTATGGGATAGCAATACCCAAGATGTGGAACACCACACAAGAGTCACTAGAGAGGGAGGGATAAAATAAAAACAGCCATTTTTCGCTGAAAAAAATAAATCCACAACCCAAAATATAAGTTTATTCTCAAAAATGAAAAGAAAAACTTAAAACATAAGCAGAAGAATCAAACTGAAACAACTGTCTGAAGAACTTTTCTACCAAAAACTGCTTCCGAAGAAGCAAATACATAAAAATGGTAGAATTTAGTAAATGTATG
Organism: Bombina bombina; assembly: GCF_027579735.1. Classification (NCBI taxonomy): domain Eukaryota; kingdom Metazoa; phylum Chordata; class Amphibia; order Anura; family Bombinatoridae; genus Bombina; species Bombina bombina. Next base: position 172,567 of record NW_026511852.1, read on the forward strand.
CAAAGTAGACCAAGTTGCCGCTTTGCAAATTTGATCAACTGAAGCTTCGTTCTTAAAAGCCCACACAGTGGAGACTGATCTAGTAGAATGAGCTGTAATTCTCTGAGGCGGGGCTTTACCCGACTCCAAATAAGCTTGATGAATCAAAAGCTTTAACCACGAAGCCAAGGAAACAGCAGACGTCTTCTGACCTTTCCTAGAACCAGAAAGATAACAAATAGACTACAAGTCTTCCTGAAATCTTTAGTAGCTTCAACATAATATTTCAAAGCTCTTACCACATCCAAAGAATGTAAGGATCTCTTCAAAGAATTCTTAGGATTAGGACACAAGAAAGGGACAACAATTACTCTATTAATGTTGTTAGAATTCACAACTTTAGGTAAGAATTTAAATGAAGTCCGCAAAACCGCCTTATCCTGAAGAAAAACCAGAAAAGGAGATTCACAAGAAAGAGCAGATAATTCAGAAACTCTTCTAGCAGAAGGGATGGCCAAAACAGAAACAACACTTTCCAAGAAAGTAGTTTAATGTCCAAAAAATGCATAGGCTCAAAAGGAGGAGCCTGTAAGGCCTTCAAAATCAAATTAAGACTCCAAGAAGGAGAGATTGATTTAATGACAGGCTTGATATGAACCAAAGCCTGTACAAAACAGTGAATATCAGGAAGCTTAGCAATCTTTCTGTGAAATAAAACAGAAAAAGCAGAGATTTGTCCCTTCAAGGAACTTGCAAGCCCTTATCCAAACCATCCTGAAGAAACTGTAAATTTCTAGGAATTCTAAAAGAATGCCAAGAGAATTTATGAGAAGAACACCATGAAATATAAGTCTTCCAAACTCAGGGGCTAGCGGAGTGGAGGGGATGGAGAGAGAGGATGGTCCGTTCCAATTCCTTTTTTTTTTTTGGTGGTTCTTTCTGTTGTTGTTTTTTAGGTAATAGGTAAATATAATAACAAAGGAGTTAATCTTGAAATACATGTAATGTTTTATTTCTGTTTCAGGGGTCCTGTATGACCCTTGGTCCAATTTGAACATGATATACCATGTGAGATTCTTTTGTTGTTGTGTGATAAATAAAAGATTTAAAAAAAAAAAAAGAAAAGTCTTCCAAATTCGATAATAAATCTTTCTAGAAACAGATTTACGAGCCTATAACATAGTATTAATCACTGAGTCAGAGAAATCTCTATGACTAAGCACTAGGCGTTCAATTTCCATACCTTAAAAAAAAAAAAATATTATTATTATTTTTGTTTTATTGAGGTTTAAGACAAGGCATACAAACTTTTGAACCAAAGTAAATAGGAGTTACAATACAATATCAGGCTATAATTTACATTATAAATGGCATGCCATACAATCTTCGAGCCTCATAGTGAACATAAGGGGTCACATTTGGACTTCATAAAAAACATAGTAAATACAGAAGGCTCCTTGACACCTAAGAGACCACTCATGGATCTCACCTTATATTAGAATAATTGTGCTTAACTGTGAAGATATAGTATTAGGTTAAGTGATTATAGTATTCACAGTATGTAGGTGAATGCTTGCGCTAGATGTGTGAGTGAACATCTGATTGTAGTTAAAAAAGGACATGTGATTATAATGTACAGCCTCTGGAGGAGGAGCACCGAACATAGCAATATAATAGTAACATCAAAATTAAGAGAAAAAAAAAAGGGGGAAGAAAAAAAGGGGGGAGGGGGGAAGAGAAGGGGAAGGGAGATATACTGAAAAAATGGGGAGAGAAGAGGTGGATGAATTTTTCTCTTTCTTCCTTTTTATTTAGCTCTCAATTTTTAGGGGGTCTAATTTTCCTCCACAGCTCTCAAGTTTGACAATGCAAGAAGACCTTATTATTTGAGGTGAAAATGGGACTCGCAATAACCTCAAGGTAATCCATAATGTTAGCTATTTCAAGCCAGGTGGGAGTATCAATTTGTTTCCACAAACGTGCAATAGCAAGTTTGGTAGCCATCCATATATATATGCTGAGCAAACCCACTGGGGTGAGGGGAAACCCCACATCCATGTGGAACAGTAAATTCTGCGGATCCACCCAAATGGTCGGATCCACGTCAGAGCACCTTCGGGAAAGCATGGCCCATAAGGGCTGTAGGGCAGGGAATTCCCACCAAATGTGAGCCGATGAGCCGATCTGGCCGCAGCCTCTCCAGCATAACGGAGAGTTTAAAGGGGATATTTTAAAGCGTCGTAGTGGAGTCAGATGCCATTGCGTGCATATCTTAAGGTACAGTTGTAGCATTGTGACACAATGAAGAGCTCGTTTAGTTACTAGCATAGCTTTAGACCAAGTCTCCTGAGTAGCTTGAAACTGTAGATCTCTTTCCCATGTAATGATATAAGCTGATTTAAGATAAGTAGGGGGATTCAAGAAATCCTGGTAGGATATCGAAAGTGCTAGGGGAATTCTCTTGCCTGTACACCATCTCTGCTCCCAACTCTTAGGGGTTCGTAGAGGGAGAGTCGTGAATCCCCAAGTCTGTAAGAGGCTTTTCAATCTCCAAAATTCGAACTGTAGTAACTGAGAAGGCTGAAATGTGGAGCAGAAGCTTTCAAGGGTCATCAGTTGCCTGTTAGGGAATAAATCTTGTAAAGTAACAATTCCGTGGGAGTGCCATATTGAGGGATGCGAGTCTTGGAGAGCACAAAGGAGGCCCGATAGTGTGTGGGCCGGGGATGGGTGAGGGGCTATTTGGGGGAGTGAGCGGATTTTGTCCCAAAACTTTAAGGCTGAAAGGACAATAGGATTTTTAATATCAAGAGAGACCCTGATATGCTTAGGGATCCATAATAGGTCAGAGAGTGTAATTGGGTATGGTAAGGTAGCTTGTTCTAGTATCCACCACTTGCAGTTAGAAGTTTCAGAGTTCCACGGGAGGATGTGAGCCAGTCTAGAGGCTTCATGATAGTATGCCAAGTTAGGAGCGCCAGCACCCCCACTTAGCAATGGTTGTTGTAAGATTCTGGTAGCGACTCTTGGATGCTTACCCTTCCAGATTAATTTATTACAAAGGATTTGAAATTTCCCAATTAGGTATTTAGGGATAGGGATCGGTAGTGACCTAAACAAATAAGTGAGCTTAGGAAGGAGAGTCATCTTAAAGGCTGCTACTCTGCCCAGTCATGAAATGCTAGTAATATTCCAATGGTCCACCGATTTTTGAAAAGAGTGGAGAAGAGGATGGAAGTTAGATTAGACAATAGTCGAGACATTGCAAGAGAGGAAAACTACTAGGTGCTTGATGCGCTGTCTCGACCAGTTGAAAGAATATCTCTTCCTGAGAGTAGAATATTCCGAATCAGGAATGTTAATTACGTAGGCATCAGTTTTAGTCTCATTAAGCTTATAATAGGTAACCAGTTGAAAGAATATCTCTTCCTGAGAGTAGAATATTCCGAATCAGGAATGTTAATTACGTAGGCATCAGTTTTAGTCTCATTAAGCTTATAATAGGTAATAGTTCCGAAGCTGCGCAAAAGGTCAAATAAACATATACCCCGAGTCTAAACACCCCTAATCTGCTGCCCCGACACAGCCGCTACCTACATAAAGTTATTGGCTGTTCTAATAAGCCAATAGAATGCAAGCTCAATCCTATTGGGTGATTGGATCAGCCAATAGGATTGAACTTAAATCCTATTGGCTGATTGCATCAGCCTGTGGGGGGTAGTTATCAAGCCGTCTACTTTTCTGGCTTCGCCGGCCCAATACGTCCGCCTAAGCTCGCCTACCTTCGCCGCCGCGGACCTAGAATACGTTCGCCTAAGTTATCAAATAAAGCTGTCAAAAAGCCGCGGGGCGATGAGCAGCGGACTGTGACAATTATCACTCATCCGATCTCGCTGCTCTTCGGCTTTTTCCCAGCTTTATTGCTAGCCTGTCACTAAGCACTCACACTAAACTGCACTGTTCTACCCCCTATACCGGCGCCCCTAAACCGCCGCTCCCGGACACCGCTGCCACCTACAGTATACCTAGTAACCCCTATCCTGCCCCCCCTACACCGTCGCCCTCTATTATAAAATTATTAACCCCTATCCTGCTGATCCCGCACCTCTCCGCAACTAAATAAATAGTTTAACCCCTAAACCGCCGCTCCATGAACCCGCCGCAACCTATATTAAACCTATTAACCCCTATCTTGCCCCCCCTACACCGTCGCCACCTATAATAAATTTATTAACCCCTATCCTGCCCCCCACTACGCCGCCACCACTGTAATAAAATTATTAACCCCTAAACCTAAGTCTAACCCTAACGCCCCCCTAACTTAAATATTAATTAAATAAATCTAAATAAATTAACTCTTATTAACTAAATGAATCCTATTTAAAACTAAATACTTACCTTTAAAATAAACCCTAATATAGCTACAATATAAATAATAATTATATTCTAGCTATCTTAGGATTTATATTTATTTGACAGGTAACTTTCAATTTATTTTAACCATGTACAATAACTATTAAATAGTTATTAACTATTTAATAGCTTACCTAGCTAAAATAAAGAGAAATGTACCTGTGAAATAAATCCTAACCTAAGTTACAATTACACCTAACACTACACTATACTTTAATAAATTATTCCTATTTAAAAATAAATACTTACCTGTAAAATAAACCCTAAGATAGCTACAATATAATTAATAATTATATTATAGCTATCTTAGGATTTATATTTATTTTACAGGTAACTTTGTATTTATTTTAGCTAGTTAGAATAGTTATTAAATAGTTATTAACTATTTAATAACTACCTAGCTAAAAAAAATACAAAATTACCTGTAAAATAAATCCTAACCTAAGTTACAATTAAACCTAATACTACACTATCATTAAATTAATTAAATAAACTACCTACAAATAACTACAATTAAATACAATTACATAAACTAACTAAAGTACAAAAAATAAAAAAAGCTAAGTTACAAAAAATAAAAAAATAAGTTACAAACATGTTAAAAATATTACAACAATTTTAAGCTACTTACACCTAATCTAAGCCCCCTAATAAAATAACAAACCCCCCCAAAATAAGAAAAATCCCTACCCTATTCTAAATTAAATAAATTTCAAAGCTCTTTTACCTTACCAGCCCTTAAAAGGGCCATTTGTGGGGGCATGCCCCAAAAAGTTCAGCTCTTTTGCCTGTAAAAGAAAAATACAACCCCCCCCCAACATTAAAACCCACCACCCACATACCCCTAATCTAACCCAAACCCCCCTTACAAAAACCTAACACTAATCCCCTGAAGATCATCCTACCTTGAGTCGTCTTCACTCAGCCGAGCCACCGATGGAACTGAAGAGGACATCCGGAGCGGAAGAAGTTAATCCTCCAAGCGGCGCTGAAGAAATCTTCCATCCGATGAAGTCATCATCCAGGCGGCGCTGAAGAAGTCTTTGATCCGGCCGATGTCATCTTCCAAGCCGGGTCTTGAATCTTCCTTCCGCCGACGCGGAACCACCTTCTTCACCGACGGACTACGACGAATGACGGCTCCTTTAAGGGACGTCATCCAAGATGGCGTCCCCTCAATTCCGATTGGCTGATAGGATTCTATCAGCCAATCGGAATTAAGGTAGGAAAATCTGATTGGCTGATGGAATCAGCCAATCAGATTCAAGTTCAATCCGATTGGCTGATCCAATCAGCCAATCAGATTGAGCTCGCATTCTATTGGCTGATCGGAACAGATTTTTCCTACCTTAATTCCGATTGGCTGATAGAATCCTATCAGCCAATCGGAATTGAGGGGACGCCATCTTGGATGACGTCCCTTAAAGGAGCCGTCATTTGTCGTAGTCCGTCGGTGAAGAAGGTGGTTCCGCGTCGGCGGAAGGAAGATTCAAGACCCGGCTTGGAAGATGACATCGGCCGGATCAAAGACTTCTTCAGCGCCGCCTGGATTATGACTTCATCGGATGGAAGATTTCTTCAGCGCCGCTTGGAGGATTAACTTCTTCCGCTCCAGATGTCCTCTTCAGTTCCATCGGTGGCTCGGCTGAGTGAAGACGACTCAAGGTAGGATGATCTTCAGGGGATTAGTGTTAGGTTTTTGTAAGGGGGGTTTGGGTTAGATTAGGGGTATGTGGGTGGTGGGTTTTAATGTTGGGGGGGGGGTTGTATTTTTCTTACAGGCAAAAGAGCTGAACTTTTTGGGGCATGCCCCCACAAATGGCCCTTTTAAGGGCTGGTAAGGTAAAAGATCTTTGAAATTTATTTAATTTAGAATAGGGTAGGGATTTTTCTTATTTTGGGGGGGTTTGTTATTTTATTAGGGGGCTTAGATTAGGTGTAAGTAGCTTAAAATTGTTGTAATATTTTCAACATGTTTGTAACTTATTTTTTTATTTTTTGTAACTTAGCTTTTTTTATTTTTTGTACTTTAGTTAGTTTATGTAATTGTATTTAATTGTAGTTATTTGTAGGTAGTTTATTTAGTTAATTTAATGATAGTGTAGTATTAGGTTTAATTGTAACTTAGGTTAGGATTTATTTTACAGGTAATTTTGTATTTCTTTTAGCTAGGTAGTTATTAAATAGTTAATAACTATTTAATAACTATTCTAACTAGCTAAAATAAATACAAAGTTACCTGTAAAATAAATATAAATCCTAAGATAGCTATAATATAATTATTAATTATATTGTAGCTATCTTAGGGTTTATTTTACAGGTAAGTATTTATTTTTAAATAGGAGTAATTTATTAAAGTATAGTGTAGTGTTAGGTGTAATTGTAACTTAGGTTAGGATTTATTTCACAGGTACATTTCTCTTTATTTTAGCTAGGTAAGCTATTAAATAGTTAATAACTATTTAATAGTTTTTGTACATGGTTAAAATAAATTGAAAGTTACCTGTCAAATAAATATAAATCCTAAGATAGCTACAATATAATTCTTATTTATATTGTAGCTATATTAGGGTTTATTTTAAAGGTAAGTATTTAGTTTTAAATAGGATTCATTTAGTTAATAAGAGTTAATTTATTTAGATTTATTTAATTAATATTTAAGTTAGGGGGGCGTTAGGGTTAGGGTTAGGTTTAGGGGTTAATAATTTTATTACAGTGGCGGCGGCGTAGTGGGGGGCAGGATAGGGGTTAATAAATTTATTATAGGTGGCGACGGTGTAGGGGGGGCAGATTAGGGGTTAATAAATTTATTATAGGTGGCGACGGTGTAGGGGGGGCAGGATAGGGGTTAATACATTTAATATAGGTTGCGGCGGGTTCAGGGAGCGGCGGTTTAGGGGTTAATACATTTATTATAGTTGCGGTGGGCTCCGGGAGCGGCGGTTTAGGGGTTAATATGTATAGAGTAGCTTGCGGTGGGCTCCGGGAGCGGCGGTTTAGGGGGTAATAACTTTATTTAGTTGTGGCGGTGTAGGGGGGGTCAGATTAGCGGTGTTTAGACTCGGGGTACATGTTAGGGTGTTAGGTGCAGACAGTTCCCATAGAAATCAATGGGATGTCTGGCAGCAGCGAACTTGTACTTTCGCTATGGTCAGACTCCCATTGATTCCTATGGAATCCGCCGCCTCCAGGCTGGCGCTTTGAAAACCAGGTACGCTGGGCCGTAAAAGTGCCGAGCGTACCTGCTAGTTTTTTGATAACTAGCAAAAGTAGTGAGAATGTGCCGCACTTGTGTGCGGAACATCTGGAGTGACGTAAGAATCGATCTGTGTCGGACTGAGTCCGGCGGATCGAAGTTTACGTCACAAAATTCTACTTTTGCCGGTCTCGAGCCTTTGATAACTAAGGCGAATCAGCCTCGCCACAAATACGCTGCGGAATTCCAGCGTATTTGAGGTTGACGGCTTGATAACTAGGCCCCAATAGGATTTTTTCTACCTTAATTCCGATTGGCTGATAGAATTCTATCAGCCAATCGGAATTGAAGGGATGCCATCCTGGATGACATCACTTAAAGGTACCTTCATTCAACAAGAAGACGTCGTCAGAAGAGGATGCTCCGCGTCGAATGTCTTGAAGATGGACCCACGCCGGATGGATGAAGATAGAAGATGCCATCTGGATGAAGACTTCTGCCCGTCTGGAGGACCACTTCTGCCCGTCTGGAGGACCACTTCTGCCGGATTCGTTGAGGACTTTGGCCCGGTTGGGTGAAGACTTCTCACGATAAGGTGATCTTCAAGGGGTTAGTGTTAGTTTTTTTTAAGGGGGTATTGGGTGGGTTTTAGAGTAGGGTTGGTTGTGTGGGTGGTGGGTTTTAATGTTGGGGGGGTTTGTAATTTTTTTTTACAGGTAAAAGAGCTGATTACTTTGGGGCAAAGCCTTGCAAAAGGCCCTTTTAAGGGCTATTTGTAATTTAGTGTAGGGTAGGGCTTTTTTATTTTTGGGGGGCTTTTTTATTTTGTTAGGGGGATTAGATTAGGTGTAATTAGTTTAAAAATCTTGTAATTTGTTTATTATTTTCTGTAATTTAGTGTTTGTTTGTTTTTGTACTTTAGATAATTGTATTTAATTGTATTTAATTGTATTTAGTTTAGGGAATTTATTTAATTATAGTGTAGTGTTAGGTGTAATTGTAACTTAGGTTAGGTTTTATTTTACAGGTATATTTGTATTTATTTTAACTAGGAAGTTATTAAATAGTTAATAACTATTTAATAACTATTGTACCTAGTTAAAATAAATACAAACTTGCCTGTAAAATAAAAATAAACCCTAAGCTAGCTACAATGTAACTATTAGTTATATTGTAGCTAGCTTAGGGTTTATTTTATAGGTAAGTATTTAGTTTTAAATAGAAATAATTTATTTAATGATAGGAATTTTATTTAGATTTATTTAAATTATATTTAAAGGGACACTGAACACAAAAATGTTCTTTCGTGATTCAGATAGAGCATGTAATTTTAAGCAAATTTCTAATTTACTCCTATTATCAATGTTTCTTCGTTCTCTTGCTATCTTTATATAAACAAGAAGGCATCTATGCTTTTTTCTTGATTCAGAACTCTGGACAGCAGTTTTTGATTGGTGGATGAATTTATCCACCAATCAGCAAGGACAACCTAGGTTGTTCACCAAAAATGGGCCGGCATCTAAACTTACATTCTTGCATTTCAAATAAAGATACCAAGAGAATAAAGAACATTTGATAATAGGAGTAAATTAGAAAGTTGCTTAAAATTGCATGCTCTATCTGAATCACAAAAGAAAAAATTTGGGTTTAGTGTCCCTTTAAGTTAGTGGGTGTTAGGTTTAGGGGTAAATAAATTTAATATAGTGGCGGCGGTGTAGGGGGGCAGATTAGGGGTTAATAAATATAATGTAGGTGGCGGCGGTGTAGGGGGCGACAGATTAGGGGTTAATAAGTATAATGTAGGTGGCGGCGGTGTAGGGGGCGGCAGATTAGGGGTTAATAAGTATAATGTAAATGGCGGTGGGCTCCGGGAGTGGCGGTTTAGGGGTTAAACACTTTATTTAGTTGGGGCGGGGTCCGTGAGCGGCGGTTTAGGGGTTAATACATTTATTAGAGTTGCGGTGGGCTCCGGGAGCGGTATAGTGGGTAAACAGTATAGTATAGTGTTGGTGTTTAGTGACAGGGTACCAATAAAGCTGGGAAAAAGCCGAAGAGCAGCGAGATCGATGACTGTTAGTTAACAACAGTCCGCTGCTCATCGCCCCGTACTTGGTGTGCGGCTTTTTGACAGCTTTTTTGATAATTTTGGAGAACGTATTCAGGTCCGCGGCAGCGATGTTAGGTGATCTTAGGCGAGCGTATTGGTGCCGTCAAATGCAAGTAAGTTGACGGCTTGATAAGTAGATGCCCATGACTCATTACTGCAACTACAATCCATGTAACAAGCTACCCCAAACCTTATGTCTTGGCATCCTAAACCTGTAGACTGTAAGCTCTCCAGAGCAGGGCCCTCTTCCTCCTGTACTAGATTTGTTTAGTTGTTATGCTTTGTATTGTATCACAAATCCTTGTCATTGTATACCTCTATCTTTGTACCCAGCGCTACGAAATCTTGTGGTGCTATACAAATAAATGATAATAATAATATATACCTTTGAGCCCTTCCGAGTCCAAAACCTTGTCCTGTACCATATGCCTTTAAAGGGACAGTCTACACCAGAATTGATATTGTTTAAAAAGATAGATAATCCCTTTAATACCCATTCCCCAGTTTTGCATAACCAACACAGTTATATTAATATATTTTTACCTCTGTAATTGCCTTGTATCTAAGCCTCGGCAGACTGCCCCCCTTATTTCAGTTCTTTTGACAGACTTGCATTTTTAGCCAATCAGTGACTCCTAGGTAACTCCACGGGCTTGAGCACAATGTTATCTATATGGCACACGTGAACTAACAACCTCTAGTTGTGAAAAAAAATGGCAAAATGCATTCAGATAAGAGGCGGCCTTTAAGGGCTAAGAAATTTGCTTATGAGCCTCCTAGTTTTAGCTTTCAACTAAGAATACCAAGAGACCAAAGCAAAATTGATGATAAAAGTAAATTGAAAAGTTGTTTAAAATTACATGCCCCATCTGAATCATCAAAGTTTACTTTTGACTAGACTGTTCCTTTAAATTACTGTTAAAACATTTTTTTCAATAATGAACCTTTATTTTGTATTTAATATGTATGAATATGAGTGAAATATTATAAATGATACAGGATATATTATACATGTGTTTAGTTATGCATATATTTAAGGTGTTTAGTTATGCATATATTTAAGCATTAGCACCTTGCACTGGAGCGCAACACATATCATTAAAAGGACATGAAACCCAAAATGTTTCTTTCATGATTCATACAGAGCATGCAGTTTTAAAGATCTTTCAAATTACTTCTTATTATATAATCGGTTTCATTCTCTTAGGATCTTTTGTTGAAAAGCATATCTATGTAGGCTCAGGAGAAGCAAAGTACCACAACTAGCTCTTGATTGGTCGTGGCACGCATTGGCCTATATATTCGTATAGGGTATACTAAAAAAACATAATTTATGCTTACCTGATAAATTTATTTCTCTTGTAGTGTATCCAGTCCACGGATCATCCATTACTTATGGGATATTAACTCCTCCCCAACAGGAAGTGCAAGAGGATTCACCCAGCAGAGCTGCTATATAGCTCCTCCCCTAACTGCCATTACCAGTCATTCGACCGAAAACATGCAGAGAAAGGAAAACCATAGGGTACAGTGGTGACTGTAGTTTAATGGAAAAATTACCTGCCTTAAAGTGACAGGGCGGGCCGTGGACTGGATACACTACAAGAGAAATAAATTTATCAGGTAAGCATAAATTATGTTTTCTCTTGTTAAGTGTATCCAGTCCACGGATCATCCATTACTTATGGGATACCAATACCAAAGCTAAAGTACACGGATGACGGGAGGGACAGGCAGGCTCTTTATACGGAAGGAACCACTGCCTGAAGAAACTTTCTCCCAAAAACAGCCTCCGAAGAAGCAAAAGTGTCAAATTTGTAAAATTTGGAAAAAGTATGAAGAGAAGACCAAGTTGCAGCCTTGCAAATCTGTTCAACAGAAGCCTCATTCTTAAAGGCCCAAGTGAAAGCCACAGCTCTAGTAGAATGTGCTGTAATTCTTTCAGGAGGCTGCTGTCCAGCAGTCTCATAGGCTAACCGTATTATGCTACGAAGCCAAAAGGAGAGAGAGGTAGCCGAAGCTTTTTGACCTCTCCTCTGACCAGAATAAACGACAAACAGGGAAGACGTTTGTCGAAAATCCTTAGTTGCCTGTAGATAAAATTTCAGGGCACGGACTACATCTAGATTGTGTAGCAGACGTTCCTTTTTCGAAGAAGGATTAGGACACAAAGATGGAACCACAATCTCTTGATTGATATTCCTGTTAGTGACCACCTTAGGTAGGAACCCAGGTTTAGTACGCAGAACTACCTTGTCTGAATGAAAAATCAGATAAGGAGAATCACAATGTAAGGCAGATAACTCAGAGACTCTTCGAGCCGAGGAAATCGCCATTAAAAACAGAACTTTCCAAGATAACAACTTGATATCAATGGAATGAAGGGGTTCAAACGGAACCCCCTGTAAAACATTAAGAACTAAGTTCAAACTCCATGGTGGAGCAACAGTTTTAAACACAGGCTTGATCCTAGCTAAAGCCTGACAAAAAGCTTGAACGTCCGGAACTTCTGACAGACGTTTGTGTAAAAGAATGGACAGAGCTGAAATCTGTCCCTTTAAGGAACTAGCGGATAAACCCTTTTCTAAACCTTCTTGTAGAAAAGACAATATCCTCGGAATCCTAACCTTACTCCATGAGTAACTCTTGGATTCGCACCAATATAAGTATTTGCGCCATATCTTATGGTAAATCTTTCTGGTAACAGGCTTCCTAGCCTGTATTAAGGTATCAATAACTGACTCAGAAAAACCACGTTTTGATAAAATCAAGCGTTCAATTTCCAAGCAGTCAGCTTCAGAGAAATTAGATTTTGATGTTTGAAGGGACCCTGGATCAGAAGGTCCTGTTTCAGAGGTAGCGACCAAGGTGGACAGGATGACATGTCCACTAGATCTGCATACCAAGTCCTGCGTGGCCATACAGGCGCTATTAGAATCACTGATGCTCTCTCCTGTTTGATTCTGGCAATCAATCGAGGAAGCATCGGGAAGGGTGGAAACGCATAAGCCATCCCGAAGGTCCAAGGTGCTGTCAAAGCATCTATCAGAACCGCTCCCGGATCCCTGGATCTGGACCCGTAACGAGGAAGCTTGGCGTTCTGTCGAGACGCCATGAGATCTATCTCTGGTTTGCCCCAACGTCGAAGTATTTGGGCAAAGACCTCCGGATGAAGTTCCCACTCCCCCGGATGAAAAGTCTGACGACTTAAGAAATCCACCTCCCAGTTCTCCACTCCCGGGATGTGGATTGCTGACAGGTGGCAAGAATGAGACTCTGCCCAGCGAATTATCTTTGATACTTCCATCATTGCTAGGGAGCTTCTTGTCCCTCCCTGATGGTTGATGTAAGCTACAGTCGTGATGTTGTCCGACTGAAACCTGATGAACCCCCGAGTTGTTAACTGGGGCCAAGCCAGAAGGGCATTGAGAACTGCTCTCAATTCCAGAATGTTTATTGGTAGGAGACTCTCCTCCTGATTCCATTGTCCCTGAGCCTTCAGAGAATTCCAGACAGCGCCCCAACCTAGTAGGCTGGCGTCTGTTGTTACAATTGTCCAGTCCGGCCTGCTGACTGGCATCCCCCTGGACAGATGTGGCCGAGAAAGCCACCATAGAAGAGAATTTCTGGTCTCTTGATCCAGATTCAGAGTAGGGGACAAGTCTGAGTAATCCCCATTTCACTGACTTAGCATGCACAATTGCAGCGGTCTGAGATGTAGACGTGCAAAGGGTACTATGTCCATTGCTGCTACCATTAAGCCGATCACCTCCATGCATTGAGCTACTGACGGGTGTTGAATGGAATGAAGGACACGGCATGCATTTTGAAGCTTTGTTAACCTGTCTTCTGTCAGGTAAATCTTCATTTCTACAGAATCTATAAGAGTCCCCAAGAAGGGAACTCTTGTGAGTGGAAAGAGAGAACTCTTCTTTTCGTTCACCTTCCATCCATGCGACCTTAGAAATGCCAGTACTAACTCTGTATGAGACTTGGCAGTTTGAAAGCTTGAAGCTTGTATCAGAATGTCGTCTAGGTACGGAGCTACCGCTATTCCTCGCGGTCTTAGTACCGCCAGAAGAGCACACAGAACCTTTGTGAAGATTCTCGGAGCCGTAGCCAATCCGAATGGAAGAGCTACAAACTGGTAATGCCTGTCTAGAAAGGCAAACCTTAGATACCGGTAATGATCTTTGTGAATCGGTATGTGAAGGTAAGCATCCTTTAAATCCACTGTGGTCATGTACTGACCCTTTTGGATCATGGGTAAAATTGTCCGAATAGTTTCCATTTTGAACGATGGAACTCTTAGGAATTTGTTTAGGATCTTTAAATCCAAGATTGGCCTGAAAGTTCCCTCTTTTTTGGGAACCACAAACAGATTTGAGTAAAACCCTTGTCCTTGTTCCGACCGCGGAACCGGATGGATCACTCCCATTAATAAAAGATCTTGTACGCAGCGTAGAAACGCCTCTTTCTTTATTTGGTTTGTTGACAACCTTGACAGATGAAATCTCCCTCTTGGGGGAGAGAATTTGAAGTCTAGAAGGTATCCCTGAGATATGATCTCTAACGCCCAGGGATCCTGGACATCTCTTGCCCAAGCCTGGGCGAAGAGAGAAAGTCTGCCCCCCACTAGATCCGTTCCCGGATCGGGGGCCCTCGATTCATGCTGTCTTAGGGGCAGCAGCAGGTTTCCTGGCCTGCTTGCCCTTGTTCCAGGACTGGTTAGGTCTCCAGCCTTGTCTGTAGCGAGCAACAGCTCCTTCCTGTTTTGGTGCAGAGGAAGTTGATGCTGCTCCTGCTTTGAAATTACGAAAGGAACGAAAATTAGACTGTCTAGCCTTAGGTTTGGCTCTGTCTTGAGGCAGGGCATGGCCTTTACCTCCTGTAATGTCAGCGATAATTTCTTTCAACCCGGGCCCGAATAAGGTCTGCCCTTTGAAAGGTATATTAAGCAATTTAGAAGTAACGTCAGCTGACCAGGATTTTAGCCACAGTGCTCTGCGTGCCTGAATGGCGAATCCGGAATTCTTAGCCGTAAGTTTAGTTAAATGTACTACGGCATCTGAAATAAATGAGTTAGCTAACTTAAGGGCTTTAAGCTTGTGTGTAATCTCATCTAATGGAGCTGATTCAAGTGTCTCTTCCAGAGACTCAAACCAAAATGCTGCTGCAGCCGTGACAGGCGCAATGCATGCAAGAGGTTGCAATATAAAACCTTGTTGAACAAACATTTTCTTAAGGTAACCCTCTAACTTTTTATCCATTGGATCTGAAAAGGCACAGCTATCCTCCACCGGGATAGTGGTACGCTTAGCTAAAGTAGAAACTGCTCCCTCCACCTTAGGTACCGTTTGCCATAAGTCCCGTGTGGTGGCGTCTATTGGAAACATCTTTCTAAATATCGGAGGGGGTGAGAACGGCACACCGGGTCTATCCCACTCCTTAGTAACAATTTCAGTAAGTCTCTTAGGTATAGGAAAAACGTCAGTACTCGCCGGTACCGCAAAATATTTATCCAACCTACACATTTTCTCTGGTATTGCAACTGTGTTACAATCATTCAGAGCCGCTAACACCTCCCCTAGTAATACACGGAGGTTTTCCAGCTTAAATTTAAAATTTGAAATATCTGAATCCAGTTTGTTTGGATCAGAACCGTCACCCGCAGAATGAAGCTCTCCGTCCTCATGTTCTGCAAATTGTGACGCAGTGTCTGACATGGCCCTAATATTATCAGCGCACTCTGTTCTCACCCCAGAGTGATCACGCTTACCTCTTAGTTCTGGTAATTTAGCCAAAACTTCAGTCATAACAGTAGCCATATCCTGTAATGTGATTTGTAATGGCCGCCCAGATGTACTCGGCGCTACAATATCACGCACCTCCCGAGCGGGAGATGCAGGTACTGACACGTGAGGCGAGTTAGTCGGCATAACTCTCCCCTCGTTGTTTGGTGAAATATGTTCAAATTTGTACAGATTGACTTTTATTTAAAGTAGCATCAATACAGTTAGTACATAAATTTCTATTGGGCTCCACTTTGGCTTTAGCACATATAGCACAGATATCTTCCTCTGAATCAGACATGTTTAACACACTAGCAAATAAACTAGCAACTTGGAAATACTTTTCAAGTAATTTACTATAATATGAAAACGTACTGTGCCTATAAGAAGCACAGAAAAAGTTATGACAGTTGAAAATTAATAAACTGAAAAGTTATAGCATCAAATCTTTGTAAAAAAACACAATTTTAGCAAAGGATTGCTCCCATTAGCAAAGGATAACTAAACCTGATAGCAGAAAAAAAAAATAAATACAGAAATAAACTGGTTTTTTTTTATCACAGTCAACTACAATCTCACAGCTCTGCTGTGAGTGATTACCTCCCTCAAAACAAGTTTTGAAGACCCCTGAGTTCTGTAGAGATGAACCGGATCATGCAGGGAAGACAATAAACTTCTGACTGAATTTTTTGATGCGTAGCAAAAGCACCAAAAAAGGTCCCTCCCCCTCACACATAACAGTGAGAGAGATCAGTAAACTGTCATAAATTAAATAAAACGACTGCCAAGTGGAAAAAAATAGTGCCCAAAACATTTTTTCACCCAGTACCTCAGAAAATTAAACGATTTTACATGCCAGCAAAAAACGTTTAACATTAATAAATTGAGTGTTATTAAAAAGCCTGTTGCTAGTCCCTGCAAATTAGGCTAAAGTTTTATGCATACAGTATAATTCCAGTGAAGTGCCATTCCCCAGAATACTGAAGTGTAAAATATACATACATGACAGCCTGATACCAGTTGCTGCTACTGCATTTAAGGCTGAGTTTACATTATATCGGTATGGCAGAATTTTCTCATCAATTCCATTGTCAGAAAATAATAAGCTGCTACATACCTCTTTGCAGATTAATCTGCCCGCTGTCCCCTGATCTGAAGTTTACCTCTCCTCAGATGGCCGAGAAACAGCAATATGATCTTAACTACTCCGGCTAAAATCATAGAAAAACTCAGGTAGATTCTTCTTCAAATTCTACCAGAGAAGGAATAACACACTCCGGTGCTATTATAAAATAACAAACTTTTGATTGAAGGTATGAAACTAAGTATAATCACCACAGTCCTCTCACACATCCTATCTATTCGTTGGGTGCAAGAGAATGACTGGTAATGGCAGTTAGGGGAGGAGCTATATAGCAGCTCTGCTGGGTGAATCCTCTTGCACTTCCTGTTGGGGAGGAGTTAATATCCCATAAGTAATGGATGATCCGTGGACTGGATACACTTAACAAGAGAAATATTGGCTGCATTAACATTCTCTGATAAACCTTTTTTTACCATTCACTTGTAATACCAGATTGTGGGTTATTCTTATTGCAGGGTTGCTATAACGCACCCTGCGCTATTGGTTATGCTCCATTTGTAATCTAGCCCTTTATGGAGAAGTATATTTGTGCTTTAAGTACCTTCAAAGGGACAGTAAATATTTTGAGGTTTTTATATAAAATATTTAGTTGGAATGAAACACGTTTGCAATGTATTTCCATGTAATTTAGCTCTGAAAATTGTGCAATTTCTAATTCTCAGACCTTGAAATCCACAATCCTGATTTCTCATGGCTAACTCCGCTATAGATCTGTCCCTAACTTGCTTTATCAGATAAAAACTGCAATTTATACTAACTTTATGACACTGGTTAGCCTGTTGTCTGCAGACTAAAGCCAGCCCCAGATTGTCTTCTACAATAAAGGGACAGTCTACTCCAGAATTGTTATTGTTTAAAAAGATAGATAATCCCTTTATTACTAGTGATATCGCGAACATAAAAATTTGGGTTCGCGAACGGAGAACTCGAACTTCCACAAAAGTTTGCGAACCGGCAAACCGGGCGAACCGCCATAGACTTCAATAGGCAGGCGAATTTTAAAACCCACAGGGACTCTTTCTGGCCACAATAGTGATGGAAAAGTTGTTTCAAGGGCACTAACACCTGGACTGTGGCATGCCGGAGGGGGATCCATGGCAAAACTCCCATGGAAAATTACATAGTTGATGCAGAGTCTGGTTTTAATCCATAAAGGGCATAAATCACCTAACATTCCTAAATTGTTTGGAATAACGTGCTTTAAAACATCAGGTATGATGTTGTATCGATCAGGTAGTGTAAGGGTTACGTGTAAGGGTTACGCCCGCTTCACAGTGCGCAGTGTAGGTGATATACCTGCCCTGACCATGCTTTGCAGACCAGGTATCAGTGGTCAGATGGACCCTTGCCCCAACACTGTGTGCCAGACATGCCATTATAGCAGACTTATATGGCTTTGGCGTTGCTTTTTTGGTAATTAGAAGGCTGCTAAATGCCACTGCGCACCACACATGTTTTATGCCCAGCAGTGAAGGGGTTAATTAGGGAGCATGTAGGCAGCTTGTAGAGTTAATTTTAGCTTAAGTGTAGTGTAGTAGACAACCCAAAGTATTGATCTAGGCCCATTTTGGTATATTTCATGCCACCATTTCACCGCCAAATGCGATCAAATAAAAAAACATTGTTCACTTTTTCACAAACTTTAGGTTTCTCACAGAAATTATTTACAAACAACTTATGCAATTATGGCATAAATGGTTGTAAATGCTTCTCTGGGATCCCCTTTGTTCAGAAATAGCAGACTTATATGGCTTTGGCGTTGCTTTTTGGTAATTAGAAGGTTGCTAAATGCCACTGCGCACCACACGTGTTTTATGCCCAGCAGTGAAGGGGTTAATTAGGGAGCATGTAGGGAGCTTGTAGAGTTAATTTTAGCTTAAGTGTAGTGTAGTAGACAACCCAAAGTATTGATCTAGGCCCATTTTGGTATATTTCATGCCACCATTTCACCGCCAAATGCAATAAAATTTTAAAAAAACTTAAATTTTTTCGCAATTTTAGGTTTCTCACTGAAATTATTTACAAACAGCTTGTGCAATTATGGCACAAATGGTTGTAAATGCTTCTCTGGGATCCCCTTTGTTCAGAAATAGCAGACATATATGACTTTGGCGTTGCTTTCTGGTAATTAGAAGGCCGCTAAATGCTGCTGCACATCACACATGTATTATGGCTAGCAGTGTAGGGGTTAATTAGGTAGTTTGTAGGGAGCTTGCAGGGTTAATTTTAGTTTTAGTGTAGAGATCAGCCTCCCACCTGACACATCAGACCCCCTGATCCCTCCCAAACAGCTCCCTTCCCTCCCCCACCCCACAATTGTCCCGCCATCTTAAGTACTGGCAGAAAGTCTGCCAGTACTAAAATAAAAGGTTTTTTAAAAAAAAAAATTTATTTTTTTAGCATATTTACATATGCTGTGGTGTAGCATCCCCCCTTAGCCCCCAACCTCCCTGATCCCCCCCCCCCCCAAACAGCTCTCTAACCCTCCCCATCTGCCTTATTGGCGGCCATCTTGGGTACTGGCAGCTGTCTGCTATTATTTCACAATCAAAAAAGTTTGTTTTTTTTAAATGTACACTACTGTTACACCAGATATGAGTGGCGACACTGGGCAAGTGGGCACAGTATACGCTGTGAGCCTGACACACACGCTGGCAGGCAGGCAACTGCAATTAGATTACACAGGAAAAAAAAAAAAGCAGACTGATGTTCTAGCCCTAAAAAGGGCTTTCTTTCATATAATTGGCAAGAGTCCATGAGCTAGTGACATATGGGATATACAATCCTACCAGGAGGGGCAAAGTTTCCCAAACCTCAAAATGCCTATAAATACACCCCTCACCACACCCACAATTCAGTTTTACAAACTTTGCCTCCTATGGAGGTGGTGAAGTAAGTTTGTGCTAAGATTTCTACGTTGATATGCGCTTCTCAGCATTGTTGAAGCCTGATTCCTCTCAGAGTACAGCGAATGTCAGAGGGAAGTGAAGGGAGTATCACTTATTGAATACGATGATTTCCCTAACGGGGGTCTATTTCATGGGTTCTCTGTTATCGGTCGTAGAGATTCATCTCCTACCTCCCTTTTCAGATCGACGATATGCTTTCAATTTACCATTACCTCTACTAATAACTGTTTTAGCACTGGTTTGGCTATCTGCTATATGTGGATGGGTGTCTTTTGGTAAGTATGTTTTTTATTACTTAAGACACCCTAGCTATGGTTTGGCACTTTATGCATTTATATAAAGTTTGAAATATATGTATTGTACTTATATTTGCCATGAGTCAGGTTCATGTATTTCCTTCTGCAGACTGTCAGTTTCATATTTGGGGAATATAAACATCTTTTAAAATTAAATTTATTTCTTACCTGGGGTTTAGTCTTTTTTTCAATTGACTACTTCTTACAAATTGCGGGCGGTATTAGGCCCGCGGGTGCGACAAATGCTAAAACTTATTGTGTCATTTTTGGCGCAAAGATTTTTTTGGCACGAAAGAGTACGTCTATGACGCAAGTTCATAATTTCCGGCGTCATACTTGACGCCGAGACCTTTCACACGGTTGCGTCATTAGTGACGCGAGTGTGTCATTTCCGGTTATTTTTTGGCGCCAAAAAAGTTTAGTTACGTTGTGCGTCATACTTGGCGCCAAACTTTTTCATTATTTCAATACCCCATTGATGTTTGCCTCTTGATTTTTTCAATATCAGAGGGCTATGCTATTTGCATTTTTCCCATTCCTGAAACTGTCATATAAGGAAATAGATAATTTTGCTTTATATGTTGTTTTTTCTCTTACATTTTGCAAGATGTCTCACTTTGATCCTGCCTCAGAAGCTTCTGCTGGAACATTACTGCCTGACATCGGTTCTACCAAAGCTAAGTCATTAATTATAAAATTGTAGAAATTATATCGCTGAATGTCATTTGTAATAGTTGTTTTGATAAACTTTTACGTGCAGATAATGTGTCCATCAGTAATAGTACATTGCCAGTTGCAGTTCCTTCAACTTCTAATGTGCATAATATACCTGTAAATTTTAATGAATTTATTTCTGATTCTATTCTGAAGGCGTTGTCTGCATTTTCACCTTCAAATAAATATAATAGGTCTTTTTAAAACTTCTCATTTAGTTGATGAAATTTCAAATGACCAACAATATGATAATTTATCCTCTTCTGATAAGGATCTATCTGATTCAATAGATCCTCCTCAGACATTGACACTGACAAATCTACTTGTTTATTTAAAATTGAGTACATGCGTTCTTTATTAAATGAAGTGTTAATTACTTTGGATATTGAGGTAACCAATTTAAAAATTGTATCCTTTGCCAGCAAAATCTATAGAGTTTTGGGAAAAGATCCCCAAAGTTGATGGGGCTATTTCTACTCTTGCTAAACGTACCACTATTCCTATGGAAGATAGTACTTCTTTTAAGGATCCTTTAGATAAGAAGCTTGAATCTTATCTAAGGAAGGCCTATTTATATTCAGGTCATCTTCTCAGACCTGCAATTTCTTTGGCTGATGTTGCGGTGGCATTAACTTTCTGGTTGGAGAATTTAGCGCAACATAAATTGGATTCTGACATTTCTAGCATTATTCGCTTACTGCAACATGCTAATCATTTTATTTGTGATGTTAGATCCATGTCTTTAGCTATATTAGCTAGAAGAGCTTTGTGGCTTAAATCTTGGAATGCTGATATGACATCTAAATCTAGATTACTATCTCTTTCTTTCCAAGGTAATAATTTATTTGGTTATCAGTTGGATTCTATTATTTCAACTGTTACTGGGGGAAAGGGAGTTTTTTCTGCCTCAGGATAAAAAACCTAAGGGTAAATCTAAGGCTTCTAACCGTTTTCGTTCCTTTCATCAGAATAAGGAACAAAAACTCAATCCTCCCCCCAAGGAATCTGCTTCCAATTAGAAGCCTTCCTCAAATTGGAATAAATCCAAGCCTTTTAGGAAACCAAAGTCAGCCCCTAAGTCCGCATGAAGGTGCGGTCCTCATTCCAGCTCAGCTGGTAGGGGGCAGATTAAGGTTTTTCAAGGATATTTGGATAAATTCTGTTCAAAATCAATGGATTCAGAGCATTGTCTCTCTAGGCTATCGAATAGGATTCAGAGTAAGACCTCCTGTGAGAAGATTTTTTCTCTCACGTATCCCAGTAAATCCAGTAAAAGCTCAGGCTTTCCTGAAGTATGTTTCAGACCTGGAGTCTTCAGGGGTAATCATGCCAGTTCCTCTTCTGGAACAAGGTTTGGGGTTTTATTCAAATCTATTCATTGTCCCAAAGAAGGAAAATTTATTCAGACCAGTTTTTCATCTGAAAATTTTGAATCGTTATGTAAGAGTACCAACTTTCAAGATGGTGACTATAAGGACTATTCTGCTTTTTGTTCAGCGAGGACATTATATGTCCACAATAGACTTGCAGGATGAATACCTTCATATTCCGATTCATCCAGAACATTATTAGTTTCTGAGATTCTCTTTTCTAGACAAGCATTACCAATTTGTTGCTCTTCCATTTGGCCTAGCAACTGCTTCAAGAATCTTTTCAAAGGTTCTGGGTGTCCTACTCTCTGTATTCAGAGAACAGGGTATTGCGGTGTTTCCTTATTTGGACGTTTTCTTGGTACTAGCTCAGTCTTTACGTACTGCAGAATCTCACACGAATCAACTAGTGTTGTTTCTTCGGAAACATGGTTGGAGGATCAATTTACCAAAAAGTTTCTTGATTCCTCAGACAAGGGTCACCTTTTTAGGCTTCCAGATAGGTTCAGTGTCCATGACTCTGTCTCTAACAGACAAGAGACATTTAAAATTGGTTGCAGCCTGCCGGCACCTTCTGTCTCAGTCATTCCTTTCAGTGGCTATGTGCATGGAAGTTTTAGGTCTCATGACTGCAGCATCGGACACGTTCCCTTTGCTCGTTTTCACATGAGACCTCTTCAGCTTTGTATGCTGAATCAATGGTGCAGGGATTATAAAAAGATATCACAATTAATATCCTTAAATCCCAATGTACGACACTCTCTGACATGGTGGATAGATCACCATCGTTTAGTTCAAGGGGCTTCTTTTGTTCATCCAACCTGGACTGTGATCACAACAGATGCGAGTCTTTCAGGTTGGGGAGCTGTTTGAGGATCTCTGACAGCACAAGGGGTTTGGAAATTTCAAGAGGCGAGATTTCCAATAAATATTTTAGAACTCTGTGCAATTCTCAGAGCTCTTCAGTTTTGGCCTCTGTTAAAGAGAGAACCATTCATTTGTTTTCAGACAGACATTTTCACATCAATGGCATATGTCAATCATCGGGGTGGGTCTCACACAGTCCCCACGCTATGAAGAAGTATCTCGGATACTTGTTTGGGCGGAATCCAGCTCCTGTCTAATCTCTGCGGTGCATATCCCAGGTGTAGACATTTGGGAAGCGGATTATCTCAGCCACCAGACTTTACATCCAGGGGAGTGGTCTCTCCATTCAGATGTTTTTTCTCAGATTGTTCAGATATGGGGTCTTCCAGAGATAGATCTCATGGCCTCTCATCTAAACAAGAAACTTCCCACATACCTATCCAGGTCCAGGGATGTTCAGGCGGAAGCAGTGGATGCGCTGATACTTTCTTGGTGTTTTCATTCTGCTTATATCTTCCCGCCTCTAGTTCTCCTTCCAAGAGTGATTTCCAAAAATCATCATGGAACAATCATTTGTGTTGCTGGTAGCGCCAGCATGGCCACACAGGTTTTGGTATGCGGAACTGGTTCGGATGTCCAGTTGCCCGCCTTGGCCACTTCCGTTACGGCCAGACCTACTATCTCAAGGTCCTTTTTTTCCATCAGGATCTCAAATCATTAAAATTTGAAGGTATGGAAATTGAACGCTTAGTACTAAGTCATAGAGGTTTCTCTGACTCAGTGATTGATACTATGTTTCAAGCTCGTAAATCAGTCTCTAGGAAGATTTATTATAGAGTTTGGAAGACTTACATTTCATGGTGTTCTTCTCATAAATTCTCCTGGCATTCTTTTAGAATTCCTAGAATTTTTCAGTTTCTTCAGGATGGTTTGGATAAGGTTTTGTCTGCAAGTTCCTTGAAAGGTCAAATCTCCGCTCTTTCTGTTTTATTTCACAGAAAGATTGCTATTCTTCCTGATATACACTGTTTTGTACAGGCTTTAGTTCGTATTAAGCCTGTCATTAAATCAATTTCTCCTCCTTGGAGTCTTAATTTGGTTCTGAAGGCGTTACAGGCTTCTCCAGTTGAGCCTATGCATTCTTTGGACATTTAACTACTTTCTTGGAAAGTGTTGTTCTTTTTGGCTATCTCTTCTGCTAGAAGAGTTTCTGAGCTATCTGCTCTTTCTTGTGAATCTTTATGATTTTTCATCAGGATAAGGCGGTTTTGCAGACTTCATTTGAATTTTTACCTCAGGTTGTGAATTCTAACAACATTAGTAGAGAAATTGTTGTCCCTTCCTTGTGTCCTAATCCTAAGAATCCTTTGGAAAGATCCTTACATTCTTTGGATGTGGTGAGAGCTTTGAAATATTATGTTAAAGCTTTTTGATTCATCAAGCTTATTTGGAGTCGGGTCAAGCCCCGTCTCAGAGAATTATAACTCATTCTACTAGATCAGTCTCCACTTTGTGGGCTTTTAAGAATGAAGCTTCAGTTGATCAGATTTGCAAAGCAGCGACTTGGTCCTCTTTGCATACATTTACTAAATTCTACCGTTTTTATGTATTTGCTTCTTCAGGAAGCAGTTTTTGGTAGAAAAGTTCTTCAGGCAGCTGTTTCAGTTTGATTCTTCTGCTTTTGATTTAAGTTTTTTTCTTTCAAAAAATGAAATAAACTATTTTTTGGGGTTGTGGATTAATTTTTTCAGCGGTATATGGCTGTTTTTATTTTATTCCCTCCCTCTCTAGTGACTCTTGAGTGGAAGACTCCACATCTTGGGTATTGATATCCCATATGTCACTAGCTCATGGACTCTTGCCAATTACATGAAAGAAAACATAATTTATGTAAGAACTTACCTGATAAATTCATTTCTTTCATATTGGCAAGAGTCCATGAGGCCCACCCTTTTTATGGTGGTTATGATTTTTTTGTATAAAGCACAATTATTTCCAAATTTCCTGATTTTTGTTGATGCTTTCTACTCCTTTCTTTATTACCCCACTGCTTGGCTATTCGTTAAACTGAATTGTGGGTGTGGTGAGGGGTGTATTTATAGGCATTTTGACATTTGGGAAACTTTGCCCCTCCAGGTAGGATTGTATATCCCATATGTCACTAGCTCATGGACTCTTGCCAATATGAAAGAAATGAATTTATCAGGTAAGTTCTTACATAAATTATGTTTTTTGGGGTGCTGTCCTTACAGCAGAGATCAGATGAGTCCTTCAGGACTGTAGTGGACACTGAATACACTAGCCTAGCTATCGATTTCCCTATTAAATCAGCAGCAGCTACACTGTCCCTCCTCTCACTAAGAATGCAGCTTCCAAATGAGTCTAAAATGGATGCTGTCCAGGAGGTGGGAGGGTCTGGGAGGGAGGGTCTGCTGCTGATTGGCTGTAATGTGTATTCTGACTGTGAGGTACAGGGTCAACGTTTACTCAATGATGACGAATAGGGGGCAGATCGAACATCGCATATGTTCGCCAGGAACTATTCGCCGGCGAACAATTCACAACATCACTATTTATTACCCATTCTCCAGTTTTGCATAACCAACTCAGTTATATTAATATACTTTTTACCTCTGTAATTACCTTGTATCTAAGCTTCTGCAGACTGCCCCCTTATTTCAGTTATTTTGACAGACATGCATTTTAGCCAATCAGTGCTGACTCCTAGGTAACTCCATTGGAGTGAAAACAATATTATCTCTATAGCACACATGAACTAGTGCTGTCTAGCTGTAGAACATTTAAAAATGCACTAATGATAAGAGGCAGCCTTCAATGGCTTAGAAATTAGCACCTGAGCCTACCTAGGTTTAGTTTTCAACAAAGAATACCAAGAGAACAAAGCAAATTTGAAGTAAATTAGAAAGTTGGGGGTTCATGTCCTAACAGCAGCTCTGTGAAGTCGCATCTTTTCAGAGCTCCGGGAGAGGAGAATATAATCCGCTGCTTATCTCTCCATAACCACAGCATTCAAAGCTAAAATGATTGACTTTGTGTCTCAAAACACTCACTCCAGCTGTATTAATGACCCTAGGGCCGGAAAAGGACAACTGAGGCCTGTAACAGCGGCGACTGTACAGGCAGCGTCCCCCCCTGGCCTGTCGGGGTTTCTAACTAGAACTGAGAATACCTAAAAACAACCGTGCACAGTGAACCACCTACAAGTCTTATCACAGGACTAAATTGCAGAATAACATAGAAAACGCAGACAAAGGGCAATGGCACACTTTACAACCGACACCTGGGCTGAAAACCTCTACATCATGCGAGATCCAATACTCCTTCGGCTGGAGGCAATATTCCAACCATTAATTGATAAGGCACCCTCGGAGATGGAACTACAACTTCTAATGAGTAAAATACCTCTCATATCTCTGAGTGCTCCAATATCCCTAGAACCCATGATCTTAAGTAATGGCCTACCCCTAGGGCCCAGGGATGCCATATCACGCAGTAAGCAGTTGAGTGGGGATCTCCACCAGCCGACCAATCATGCATCAATGAATTTTCGGCGGATCACACAGAACGATATTTATCTGCAATCAGAGGATAAAAACTGGAGATATCTTCAAACAACATCTCATCCATTAAAAACAGACATGCCGGTACAATACGTCACTACTCTCTGCCATATGTTGGTAACGAACCTGAAGCCACATGGGACTACGTTGAAAATCCCAGATACCAGCACTAATAATCCCTATAATAAATGGGGAACATCTTCCAAACCTCCACAGTCCTGGGATACTCACGGAATAGCAAGATCGCCTGTACAACTAAACCAAAGGCCAGGGCCAGAGCGACTGCCCCGGGGCCTTGGGTGAGGGCCTTGGGGAGTTGGGGACTCAGGGTCATTAAAGCCTCCGCTTTTTGGCGATCTCTCAGACTTTATCTTAGACCACAAACCACCGGATGAAAATCCCATCATGCTACAAGTCTTATTAAAACCCTGTGGCTGAACAAATAAGATCTATACAGGTTCCACAAAGCTACAGATAAGCCGTTAAAGACACAAGTGTAATGTCACAAAGCCCTGCTTTATACTTTATTATGACTTCTAATCCAAAACGCCAAGACAGCGTTTTTTCTTTTTTTTTAATGTTGCTTATGTTCTGCATAGGTGTCTTAGCAAGTTACAGTATATTAGAAATGCACTTGATCTCCAATTAGTTTATAATTTCACATTTAGATAGGTATATCTCACCAAACATCTTACTTATACATTGGGAAGGTTATTGGATGTTGAAGCTACCTGAATGTAATCTTTTGCTACCTGACATGGTGATGTTAGTGTCCCTTGTTTTGTTTCCTTTTCTTTTGTACCTATATATTATTATGCACTCTTTGGCGGGAGGCTGAAGGTTCAGCTCCCATACACTTTTCTTGCAATAATGTAGGTGATAGCTATTTACTGTGGACACTAAGCTCAATGTGATGTCTGTATGTGTTTTCGTATATGTTTTCTTATTCTAGGGGTTTTGTGAGGGACCTCAGGTATGACAGGTTTTTTGGGGGGGTTTTTTTAGAAGAAAAGATAGAAGGGTACAACAGATATCATTATTGTTACTATAGTGTCAATAGAGTATGCAGTAATAAATTAACATGAACCTCTCCTCTGGGGCTAGCGGCCGTAGTCATAGGGGAGACAAACAAGTATGAAGCATTTAGCAACGCTTATCAATATTTATGTAATTTGGATGTCTTTCACAGCTCACTACAAAGGGTTCACTTACACCTACTCTTTATAGAATCTGTCAATATACTCTTATTGATTTAGCATCACTGCCCAATATAACTGAACTAGCACATGGATATGCAGGTAGTATAATAATAGACCTGCCCCTAAAAGCATTGAAATATACTGGGAAATCTTTAACCCCCCCCCCCCCCTAAATTTACCTTGATTTGGTTAGATGGACCACTAGATCAGAGCTTTCCAAACTTTTCATGTTGGTGACACACTTTTTAGACCTACATCATTTCGCGACACAGTAATTCAGTTGTACTGGCAAACAGGAGGTTAAACTAACTTGTTTTAAAAGATACAGACACATACATAAATTATATAATAATGAAATGTATTTACAAGTAGCAGTATGTATGTGCAAGAATTAAAAAAAACACCAATAGCTACTTACTATGTTAATGGTATGTATGAGGTTGATGGGATGAACACAGTTTCTGAATATTTGGTGGAATATTAGGTAAAGACACTCGCATTTTATCATCAAGCATTTTTAAGCTTCCACTTCCTATCCATATATCAGGAGCAGCAATGCACTACTGGGAGCTAGTTGAGTGAGTCCTATTGACTACTGCCCATGCTGCAAACACACTGCTGTCCCACAGACTCCCACTCACTGACTATACATGCAGTCACCAGCCAATTAAGGAGACTACACGTGCAGTCAGGAGCCAATGTGCTGTCAATGGGAATAGTTTCAGTTCCCACTGAGCTGTGCCAATGATCTGTGACCCACTAGGTATTAATCACGTGTCAACCATGTGATATGCGTAGCAGGCAGGCGACAGTCAGAAACAAAAAAAAATTTAAAGAAAAATGAAATAAAAAAAAATAGTGCTGAAGCAGGGACACACCTAGACACTGTTGCCGACACACTAACGTGTCACGACACACAGTTTGGAAAGCACTGCACTAGATATTCTTAAGTTTAAATAGCACCGTAAAATAGCTTTCACGTGAGACCAGTTCTGGTTTATGTGTCCTTCACTAAATATAATACTAATCTAGTACATTTTTGTTTTAGGACACATCTGTTTGTTTTTGTTTATTGATATGTTATCCCCTGAATATTGTTGATCTGCAATAGATAGGTCCAAAAGTGACCCATATAATAGATAGGGGTAGAAAATAATGAGGATGGATTTTTATTTTATTTTAGGTACACTTCAATATGCCAAAGACAATCGGCTAGATTTAGAGTTTTGTCGGTAACGACCTGCGTAGCTAACGCTGGCTTTTTTACCCCCGCACCTTTTAAATACAGCTGGTATTTAGAGTTCACAGAAGGGCTGCATTAGGCTCCAAAAAGGGAGCGTATAGCATATTTACCGCCACTGCAACTCTCAATACCAGTGGTGCTTACGGACGCGGCCAGCTTCAAAAACGTGCTCATGCACGATTCCCCCATAGGAAACAATGGGGCTGTTTGAGCTGAAAAAAAGCAGCGTTCAGCTCCTAACGCAGCCCCATTGTTTCCTATGGGGAAACACTTCCTATGTCTGCACCTAACACTCTAACATGTACCCTGAGTCTAAACACCCCTAACCTTACACTTATTAACCCCTAATCTGCCGCCCCGCTATCGCTGACCCCTGCATTACACAATTAACCCCTAATCTGCCGCTCCGGACACCGCCGCAACCTACATTATAGCTATGTACCCCTAATCTGCTGCCCCTAACACCGCCGACCCCTATATTATATTTATTAACCCCTAATCTGCCCCCCACAACGTCGCCGCTACCTACCTACACTTATTAACCCCTAATCTGCCGACCGGACCTCACTGCTAGTATAATAAATGTATTAACCCCTAATCCGCCTCACTCCCGCCTCAATAACCCTATAATAAATAGTATTAACCCCTAATCTGCCCACCCTAACATCGCCGACACCTAACTTCAAGTATTAACCCCTAATCTGCCGACCGGACCTCACCGCTACTCTAATAAATTTATTAACCCCTAAATCTAAGTCTAACCTTAACACTAACACCCCCCTAAGTTAAATATAATTTAAATCTAACGAAATAAATTAACTCTTATTAAATAAATTATTCCTATTTAAAGCTAAATACTTACCTGTCAAATAAACCCTAATATAGCTACAATATAAATTATAATTATATTGTAGCTATTTTAGGATTTATTTTTATTTTACAGGCAAATTTCAATTTATTTTAACTAGGTACAATAGCTATTAAATAGTTATTAACTATTTAATAGCTATCTAGCTAAAATAAAGAGAAATGTACCTGTAAAATAAAAACTAACCTAAGTTACAATTACACCTAACACTACACTATACTTTAATAAATTATTCCTATTGAAAACTAAATACTTAACTGTAAAAACAGAATTTATGCTTACCTGATAAATTACTTTCTCCAACGGTGTGTCCGGTCCACGGCGTCATCCTTACTTGTGGGATATCTCTTCCCCAACAGGAAATGGCAAAGAGTCCCAGCAAAGCTGGCCATATAGTCCCTCCTAGGCTCCTCCCACCCCAGTCATTCGTCCGACGGACAGGAGGAAATATATATAGGAGAAACCATATGGTACCGTGGTGACTGTAGTTAGAGAAAATAATTCATCAGACCTGATTAAAAAACCAGGGCGGGCCGTGGACCGGACACACCGTTGGAGAAACTAATTTATCAGGTAAGCATAAATTCTGTTTTCTCCAACATTGGTGTGTCCGGTCCACGGCGTCATCCTTATTTGTGGGAACCAATACCAAAGCTTTAGGACACGGATGAAGGGAGGGAGCAAATCAGGTTACCTAAACGGAAGGCACCACAGCTTGCAAAACCTTTCTCGCAAAAATAGCCTCAGAAGAAGCAAAAGTATCAAATTTGTAAAATTTGGCAAAAGTGTGCAGTGAAGACCAAGTCGCTGCCTTACATATCTGGTCAACAGAAGCCTCGTTCTTGAAGGCCCATGTGGAAGCCACAGCCCTAGTGGAGTGAGCTGTGATTCTTTCAGGAGGCTGCCGTCCGGCAGTCTCATAAGCCAATCGGATGATGCTTTTAAGCCAAAAGGAAAGAGAGGTAGAAGTCGCTTTTTGACCTCTCCTTTTACCAGAATAAACAACAAACAAGCAAGATGTTTGTCTGAAATCTTTTGTAGCCTCTAAATAGAATTTTAGAGCACGGACTACGTCCAAATTGTGTAACAAACGTTCCTTCTTTGAAACTGGATTCGGACATAAAGAAGGTACAACTATCTCCTGGTTAATATTTTTGTTAGAAACAACCTTAGGAAGAAAACCAGGCTTAGTACGCAAAACCACCTTATCTGCATGGAACACCAGATAGGGCGGAGAACACTGCAGAGCAGATAACTCTGAAACTCTTCTAGCAGAAGAAATTGCAACCAAAAACAAAACTTTCCAAGATAGTAACTTAATATCTATGGAATGTAAAGGTTGAAACGGAACCCCTTGAAGAACTGAAAGAACTAGATTTAGACTCCAGGGAGGAGTCAAAGGTCTGTAAACAGGCTTGATCCTAACCAGAGCCTGAACAAATGTTTGAACATCTGGCACAGCTGCCAGTCTTTTGTGTAGTAAGACAGATAAAGCAGAGATCTGTCCCTTTAGAGAACTTGCAGATAATCCTTTCTCCAAACCTTCTTGTAGAAAGGAGAGAATCTTAGGAATTTTTATCTTATTCCATGGGAATCCTTTGGATTCACACCAACAGATATATATTTTCCATATTTTATGGTAAATCTTTCTAGTTACCGGTTTTCTGGCCTGAACCAGAGTATCTATCACAGAATCTGAAAACCCACGCTTCGATAGATTCAAGTGTTCAATCTCCAAGCCGTCAGCTGGAGGGAGACCAGATTTGGATGTTCGAATGGACCCTGAACAAGAAGGTCCTGTCCAAAGGTAGCTTCCATGGTGGAACCGATGACATATTCACCAGGTCTGCATACCAAGTCCTGCGTGGCCACGCAGGAGCTATCAAGATCACCGAGGCCCTCTCCTGATTGATCCTGGCTACCAGCCTGGGAATGAGAGGAAACGGTGGAAATACATAAGCTAGGTTGAAGGTCCAAGGTGCTACTAGTGCATCTACTAGAGTTGCCTTGGGATCCCTGGATCTGGACCCGTAGCAAGGAACCTTGAAGTTCTGACGAGACGCCATCAGATCCATGTCTGGAATGCCCCATAATTGAGTTATTTGGGCAAAGATCTCCGGATGGAGTTCCCACTCCCCAGGATGGAATGTCTGACGACTCAGAAAATCCGCCTCCCAGTTTTCCACACCTGGGATGTGGATCGCAGACAGGTGGCAGGAGTGATCCTCCGCCCATTGAATTATTTTGGTCACTTCTTTCATCGCCAGGGAACTCCTTGTTCCCCCCTGATGATTGATATACGCAACGGTCGTCATGTTGTCTGATTGGAACCTTATGAATCTGGCCTTTGCTAGTTGAGGCCAAGCTCTGAGAGCATTGAATATCGCTCTCAGTTCCAGAATGTTTATCGGGAGAAGAGACTCTTCCCGAGACCATAGACCCTGAGCTTTCAGGGATTCCCAGACCGCGCCCCAGCCCACTAGACTGGCGTCGGTCGTGACAATGACCCACTCTGGTCTGCGGAAGCTCATTCCCTGGGACAGATGGTCCAGGGTCAGCCACCAACGGAGTGAATCTCTGGTCTTCTGATCTACTTGAATCATTGGAGACAAGTCTGTATAGTCCCCATTCCACTGTTTGAGCATGCACAGTTGTAATGGTCTTAGATGAATTTGTGCAAAAGGAACTATGTCCATTGCTGCAACCATCAACCCTACTACTTACATGCACTGTGCTATGGAAGGACGAGGAACAGAATGAAGAACTTGACAAGTGCTTAGAAGTTTTGACTTTCTGACCTCTGTCAGAAAAATCCTAATTTCTAAGGAATCTATTATTGTTCCCAAGAAGGGAACTCTTGTCGACGGAGACAGAGAACTTTTTTCTATGTTCACCTTCCATCCGTGTGATCTGAGAAAGGCCAGAACGATGTCTGTATGAGCCTTTGCTTTTGACAGGGATGACGCTTGTATTAGAATGTCGTCCAAGTAAGGTACTACTGCAATACCCCTCGGTCTTAGAACTGCTAGAAGGGACCCTAGTACCTTTGTGAAAATCCTTGGAGCAGTGGCTAACCCGAATGGGAGGGCCACAAACTGGTAATGCTTGTCCAGAAAAGCGAACCTTAGGAACGGATGATGTTCTTTGTGGATAGGAATATGTAGGTACGCATCCTTTAGATCCACGGTAGTCATAAATTGACTTTCCTGGATAGTGGGTAGAATCGTTCGAATGGTTTCCATCTTGAACGATGGTACCCTGAGAAATTTGTTTAGGATCTTCAAATCCAAAATTGGTCTGAAAGTTCCCTCTTTTTTGGGAACTACGAACAGATTGGAATAAAATCCCATTCCTTGTTCCTTTATTGGAACTGGGTGTATCACTCCCATCTTTAACAGGTCTTCTACACAATGTAAGAACGCCTGTCTCTTTATTTGGTTTGAGGATAAGTGAGACATGTGGAACCTTCCCCTTGGGGGTAGTTCCCTGAATTCCAGGAGATAACCCTGAGAAACTATTTCTAGCGCCCAGTGATCCTGAACATCTCTTGCCCAAGCCTGAGCAAAGAGAGAGAGTCTGCCCCCCACTAGATCCGGTCCCGGATCGGGGGCTACTCCTTCATGCTGATTTGTTAGCAGCGGCAGGCTTCTTGGCCTGCTTACCCTTGTTCCAGCCTTGCATCGGTTTCCAGGCTGGTTTGGGTTGTGAGGCATTACCCTCTTGCTTAGAGGATGCAGAATTAGAGGCCGTTCCATTCCTGAAATTGCGAAAGGAACGAAAATTAGACTTATTTTTGGCCTTGAAAGGCCTATCTTGTGGAAGGGCGTGGCCCTTTCCCCCAGTGATGTCTGAAATAATCTCTTTCAATTCTGGTCCAAATAGAGTTTTACCTTTGAAAGGGATGTTAAGCAATTTTGTCTTGGATGACACATCCGCTGACCAAGACTTTAGCCAAAGCGCTCTGCGCGCCACGATAGCAAACCCTGAATTTTTCGCCGCTAATCTAGCTAATTGCAAAGCTGCATCTAAAATAAAAGAGTTAGCCAACTTAAGTGCGTGAACTCTGTCCATAACCTCCTCATATGGAGTCTCTCTACTAAGCGAGTTTTCTAGTTCCTCGAACCAGAACCACGCTGCTGTAGTGACAGGAACAATGCACGAAATGGGTTGTAGAAGGTAACCTTGCTGTACAAAAATCTTTTTAAGCAAACCCTCCAATTTTTTATCCATAGGATCTTTGAAAGCACAACTATCTTCTATAGGAATAGTAGTGCGTTTGTTTAGAGTAGAAACTGCCCCCTCGACCTTAGGGACTGTCTGCCATAAGTCCTTTCTGGGGTCGACCATAGGAAATAATTTCTTAAATATAGGGGGGGGAACAAAAGGTATGCCGGGCTTTTCCCACTCCTTATTTACTATGTCCTCCACCCGCTTGGGTATAGGAAAAGCGTCGGGGTGCACCGGAACCTCTAGGAACTTGTCCATCTTGCATAATTTCTCTGGAATGACCAAGTTGTCACAATCATCCAGAGTAGATAACACCTCCTTAAGCAGTGCGTGGAGATGTTCTAATTTAAATTTAAATGTCACAACATCAGGTTCAGCTTGTTGAGAAATTTTTCCTGAATCTGAAATTTCCCCATCTGACAAAACCTCCCTCATGGCCCCTTCAGATTGGTGTGAGGGTATGACAGAACAATTATCATCAGCGCCCTCCTGCTCTTCAGTGTTTAAAACAGAGCAATCGCGCTTTCTCTGATAAGTAGGCATTTTGGATAAAATATTTGCTATGGAGTTATCCATTACAGACGTTAATTGTTGCATGGTAATAAGCATTGGCGCACTAGATGTACCAGGGGCCTCCTGTGTGGGCAAAACTGGTGTAGACACAGTAGGAGATGATGTAGTATCATGTTTACTCCCCTCATCTGAGGAATCATCTTGGGCAATTTCATTATCTGTGGCAGTACTGTCCTTACTTTGTTTGGACGCTATGGCACAATTATCACATAAATTTAAATGGGGAGACACATTGGCTTTCATACATATAGAACATAGCTTATCTGAAGGCACAGACATGTTAAACAGGCTTAAACTTGTCAACAAAGCACAAAAAACGTTTTAAAACAAAACCGTTACTGTCTCTTTAAATTTTAAACAGAAAACACTTTATTACTGAATATGTGAAAAAGTATGAAGGAATTGTTCAAAAATTACCAAAATTTCACCACAGTGTCTTAAAGCATTAAGAGTATTGCACACCAAATTTCAGAGCTTTAACCCTTAAAATAACGGAACCGGAGCCGTTTACAAATTTAACCCCTATACAGTCCCAGCTATAGCCTTTGCTGAGACCCAACCAAGCCCAGAGGGGAATACGATACCAATTGACGCCTTCTAGAAGCTTTTCCAGCAAATTTCAGATCCTCACACATGCATCTGCATGCCCTGCTCTCAAAAAACAACTGCGCAGTAATGGCGCGAAAATGAGGCTCAGTCTACAACTAGGAAGGCCCCCTGACTGGAAAAAGTGTCTAACATAGTGCCTGCCGTTTAATAAACGTTCCCCAAGTTTATAAATGCGAATTGTCAGCATAAATATGAATAAAATGCCCAAATAAAGCAATCGATTTAGCCCATAAAAATGTCTACCAGTTTTTTAGCCCATATTAAGCCCTTTATTCTGTTTGTTTGACTAAGAAAATGGCTTACCGGTCCCCATGAGGGGAAATGACAGCCTTCCAGCATTACATGGTCTTGTTAGAAATATGGCTAGTCATACCTTAAGCAGAAAAGTCTGCTAACTGTTTCCCCCAACTGAAGTTACTTCATCTCAACAGTCCTATGTGGAAACAGCAATCGATTTTAGTTACTGTCTGCTAAAATCATCTTCCTCTCACAAACAGAAATCTTCATCCTTTTCTGTTTCAGAGTAAATAGTACATACCAGCACTATTTTAAAATAACAAACACTTGATAGAAGAATAAAAACTACATTTAAACACCAAAAAACTCTTAACCATCTCCGTGGAGATGTTGCCTGTGCAACGGCAAAGAGAATGACTGGGGTGGGCGGAGCCTAGGAGGGACTATATGGCCAGCTTTGCTGGGACTCTTTGCCATTTCCTGTTGGGGAAGAGATATCCCACAAGTAAGGATGACGCCGTGGACCGGACACACCAATGTTGGAGAAATAAACCCTAAGATAGCTACAATGTAATTAATAATTACATTGTAGCTATTTTAGGATTTATATTTATTTTACAGGTAACTTTGTATTTATTTTAGCTAGTTAGAATAGTTATTAAATAGTTATTCACTATTTAATAACTACCTAGCTAAAAGAAATACAAAATTACCTGTAAAATAAATCCTAACCTAAGTTACAATTAAACCTAACACTACACTATAATCAAATTAATTAAATAAATTACCTACAAATAACTACAATTAAATAAACTCACTAAAGTACAAAAAAAGTACACAAAAAATAAAAAAAATAAGTTACAAACATTTTAAAAATATTACAACAATTTTAACAAAAAAAGTTACAAAAAATAAAAAAAATAAGTTACAAACATTTTAAAAATATTACAACAATTTTAAGCTAATTACACCTAATCTAAGCCCCCTAATAAAATAACAAAGCCCCCCAAAATAAAAAAATGCCCTACCCTATTCTAAATTAAAAAAGTTCAAAGCTCTTTTACCTTACCAGCCCTTAAAAGGGCCTTTTGTGGGGCATGCCCCAAAGAAAACTGCTATTTTGCCTGTAAAAGAAAAATACAACCCCCCCCCCCCAAAATTAAAACCCACCACCCACATACCCCTAATCTAACCCAAACCCCCCTTAAATAAACCTAACACTACCCCCCTGAAGATCATCCTACCTTGAGTCGTCTTCACTCAGCCGAGCCACCGATGGAACCGAAGAGGTGATCCGGAGCGGCAGAAGTGATCCTCCAAGGGGCGCTGAAGAAGTCTTCCATCCGATGAAGTGATCCTCCAGGCGGCGCTGAAGAAGTCTTCCATCCGGGCGATGTCATCTTCCAAGCGGCGCTGAAGAAGTCTTCCATCCCGGCGATGTCATCTTCCAAGCGGGGTCTTCAATCTTCTTCTTCAGGATCCATCTTCATTCCGCCGACGCGGAACATCTTTCTTCCCCGACGGACTACCAACGAATGAAGGTTTATTTAAGGGGGGTTTGGGTTAGATTAGGGGTATGTGGGTGGTGGGTTTTAATGTTGGGGGGGTTGTATTTTTCTTTTACAGGTAAAAGAGCAGTTTTCTTTGGGGCATGCCCCACAAAAGGCCCTTTTAAGGGCTGGTAAGGTAAAAGAGCTTTGAACTTTTTAAATTTAGAATAGGGTAGGGCATTTTTTTATTTTGGGGGGCTTTGTTATTTTATTAGAGGGGCTTAGATTAGGTGTAATTAGCTTAAAATTGTTGTAATATTTTTAAAATGTTTGTAACTTATTTTTTTTATTTTTTGTAACTTAGCTTTTTTTATTTTTTGTACTTTAGTTAGTTTATTTAATTGTATTTATTTGTAGGTATTGTATTTAATTAATGTATTGATAGTGTAGTGTTAGGTTTAATTGTAACTTAGGTTAGGATTTATTGTACAGGTAATTTTGTAATTATTTTAACTAGGTAGCTATTAAATAGTTATTAACTATTTAATAGCTATTGTACCTGGTTAAAATAAATACAAAGTTGCCTGTAAAATAAATATGAATCCTAAAATAGCTACAATATAATTATAATTTATATTGTAGCTATATTAGGGTTTATTTTACAGGTAAGTATTTAGCTTTAAATAGGAATAATTTATTTAATAAGAGTTAATTTATTTCGTTAGATTTAAATTATATTTAACTGATCCCTCCCAAACAGCTCCCTTCCCTCCCCCACCCCACAATTGTCCCCGCCATCTTAAGTACTGGCAGAAAGTCTGCCAGTACTAAAATAAAAGGTTTTTAATTTAATTTTTTTTTAGCATATTTACATATGCTGTGGTGTAGCATCCCCCCTTAGCCCCCAACCTCCCTGATCCCCCCAAAACAGCTCTCTAACCCTCCCCATCTGCCTTATTGGCGGCCATCTTGGGTACTGGCAGCTGTCTGCTATTATTTCACAGTCAAAAAAGTTTTTTTTTTAAATGTACACTACTGTTACACCAGATATGAGTGGTGGCACTGGGTAAGTGGGCACAGTATACTGCTGATTGGCTGTAATGTGTATTCTGACAGTGAGGTACAGGGTCAAAGTTTACTCAATGATGATGAATAGGGGGTGGATCGAACATCGCATATGTTCGCCCGCCGAGGCGAACGCGAACATGCTATGTTCGCCGGGAACTATTCGCCGGCGAACATATTTACATATGCTGTGGTGTAGCATCCCCCCTTAGCCCCCAACTTCCCTGATCCCCCCAAAACAGCTCTCTAACCCTCCCCATCTGCCTTATTGGCGGCCATCTTGGGTACTGGCAGCTGTCTGCTATTATTTCACAGTCAAAAAAGTTTTTTTTTTAAATGTACACTACTGTTACACCAGATATGAGTGGTGGCACTGGGCAAGTGGGCACAGTATACTGCTGATTGGCTGTAATGTGTATTCTGACAGTGAGGTACAGGGTCAAAGTTTACTCAATGATGATGAATAGGGGGTGGATCGAACATCGCATATGTTCGCCCGCCGAGGCGAACGCGAACATGCTATGTTCGCCGGGAACTATTCGCCGGCGAACAATTTGCGACATCACTATTTATTACCCATTCTCCAGTTTTGCATAACCAATCAGTTATATTAATATACTTTTTACCTCTGTAATTACCCTGTATCTAAGCTTCTGCAGACTGCCCCCTTATTTCAGTTATTTTGACAGACATGCATTTTAGCCAATCAGTGCTGACTCCTAGGTAACTCCATGGGAGTGAAAACAATATTATCTCTATAGCAGTGCTGTCTAGCTGTAGAACATTTAAAAATGCACTGAGATAAGAGGCAGCCTTCAATGGCTTAGAAATTAGCACCTGAGCTTACCTAGGTTTAGTTTTCAACAAAGAATACCAAGAGAGCAAAGCAAATTTGAAGTAAATTAGAAAGTTGGGGGTTCATGTCCTAACAGCAGCTCTGTGAAGTCACATCTTTTCAGAGCTCCGGGAGAGGAGAATATAATCCGCTGCTTATCTCTCCATAACCACAGCATTCAAAGCTAAAATGATTGACTTTGTGTCTCAAAACACTCACTCCAGCTGTATTAATGACCCTAGGGCCGGAAAAGGACAACTGAGGCCTGCAACAGCGGCGACCGTACAGGCAGCGTCCCCCCCTGGCCTGTCAGGGTTTCTAACCAGAACTGAGTATACCTAAAAACAACGGTGCACAGTGAACCACCTACAAGTTTTATCACAGGACTAAACTGCAGAACTACTCTCTGCCATATGTTGGTAACGGACCTGAAGCCACATGGGACTAAGTTGAAAATCCCAGATACCAGCGCTAATAATCCCTATAATAAATGGGGAACATCTTCCAAACCTCCACAGTCCTGGGATCCTCACGGAATAGCAAGATCGCCTGTACAACTAAACCAAAGGCCAAGGCCAGAGCGACTGCCCCGGGGCCTTGGGTGGGGGCCTTGGGGAGTTGTGGACTCAGGGTCATTAAATCCTCTGCTTTTTGGCGATCTCTCAGACTTTATCTTAGATCACAAACCACCGGATGAAAATCCCATCATGCTACAAGTCTTATTAAAACCCTGTGGCTGAACAAATAAGATCTATACAGGTTCCACAAAGCTACAGATAAGCCGTTAAAGACACAAGTGTAATGTCACAAAGCCCTGATTTATACTTTATTATGACTTCTAATCCAAAACGCCAAGACAGCGTTTTTTTCTTTTTTAATGTTGCTTATGTTCTGCATAGGTGTCTTAGCAAGTTACAGTATATTAGAAATGCACTTGATCTCCAATTAGTTTATAATTTCACATTTAGATAGGTATATCTCACCAAACATCTTACTTATACATTGGGAAGGTTATTGGATGTTGAAGCTACCTGAATGTAATCTTTTGCTACCTGACATGGTGATGTTAGTGTCCCTTGTTTTGTTTCCTTTTCTTTTGTACCTATATATTATTATGCACTCTTTGGCGGGAGGCTGAAGGTTCAGCTCCCATACAGTTTTCTTGCAATAATGTAGGTGATAGCTATTTACTGTGGACACTAAGCTCAATGTGATATCTGTATGTGTTTTCATATATGTTTTCTTATTCTAGGGGTTTTGTGGGGGTCCTCAGGTATGACAGGTTTTTTTTTTTGGGGGGGGGGTTTAGAAGAAAAGATAGAAGGGTACAACATATATCATTATTGTTACTATAGTGTCAATAGAGTATGCAGTAATAAATTAACATGAACCTCTCCTCTGGGGCTAGCGGCCGTAGTCATAGGGGAGACAAAAAACTATGAAGCATTTAGCAACGCTTATCAATATTTATGTAATTTGGATGTCTTTCACAGCTCACTACAAAGGGTTCACTTACACCTACTCTTTATAGAATTTGTCAATATACTCTTATTGATTTAGCATCACTGCCCAATATAACTGAACTAGCACATGGATATGCAGGCAGTATAATAATAGACCTGCCCCTAAAAGCATTGAAATATACTGGGAAATCTTTAAACCCCCCCCCCCCCCTAAATTTACCTTGATTTGGTTAGATGGACACCGTAAAATAGCTTTCATGTGAGACCAGTTCTGGTTGATGTGTCCTTCACTAAAGATAATACTAATCTAGTACATTTTTGTTTTAGGACACATCTGTTTGTTTTTGTTTATTGATACGTTATCCCCTGAATATTGTTAATCTGCAATAGATAGGTCCAAAAGCGACCCATATAATAGATAGGAGTAGAAAATAATGAGGAAGGATTTTTATTTTATTTTAGGTACACTTCAATATGCCAAAGACAATGTTAATACTTTAAGCCTTGATTGTTAAATATGATGTATAATATTATCACTTGAGGTCTTGCATGTACCTCATACAATTTTATCTGTATGAATATTTTATTTTCCTCAATAAAAAACTTTAATAAAAAATAAAAAAAAGTAAGTTAGAAAGTTATTTAAAATTGCATGCCCTATCTGAATCATGGAAGTTTAATTTTGACTAGACTGTCCCTTTAAGGTAAATGTTGGGCGGAGTTTGATTAGTGAAAAATATTTGCAGTAATAAGGATGTTTATTTGTTTTAAAAATATTAAGACTTGGCTGATATGTTATTGAATAGCAACACAACAGAAATGTCTTGTGATTACAAGGTATTAACTGTCCCTTTAAATGATAAGTGTGATTTGTGGGTTGTTGTTTTTTTGTGTTTTTTTTGTTGTTAAATTAAGCTTATACTTTTTTTCCCCCCTAAAATAACATAATTATTGAGACACATTCCTTTTTCACTAACATAGATACACAATATATCCTTGATTACCTGAACAGAGGAAAATAGCAGCATAGAAAAAAAAGTAGGGCAAGTTTGGCAGCCACAGTCCTTATTGGCCTAGATCGCTGGTTTCAAAACCTATCCTCCGGCCTCCCTAACAGGCCAGATTTTGATATCGGAACTGGAGCACAGGTGAAATAATCAGCTGATTAGTAAACATGCGACCAGATTACGAGTTTTGCGTTATGAGCGGCTCGGTAATAACTTGCAAGTTATTTCCACCGCTCACCTTTAATAGCGCTGCTATTACAGGTTTTCCAAAAACCTGCGTTAGCAGGCAATATGATTGCGTTGAGCACCATACCGCACACAAATACCAGCGCTGCTTTGAGCTGGTTTTACGTGCTCGTGCACGATTTCCCCATAGACATCGATGGGGAGAGCCGTCTAAAAAAAAGCCTAACACCTGCAATAAAGGGGCGTAAAGCTCCGTAACGCAGCCCCATTGATTCCTATGGGGAAAGAAAATTTATGTTTACACCTAACACCCTAACATAAACCCAGAGTCTAAACAGCCCTAATCTGCCGCCCCCGACATCACTGACACCTACATTACACTTATTAACCCCTAATCTGCCGTCCCTAACATCGCCGCCACCTACCTACACTTATTAACCTCTAATCTGCTGCCCCAATGTTGTCGCTACCTACATTACACCTATTAACCCCTAATCTGCCGTCCCCAATGTCGCCGCCACCTACATACATTTATTAACCTCTAATCTGGCGCCCCCAATGTCGCCGCCGCCACTATACTAAAGTTATTAACCCCTAAACCTCTGGCCTCCCACATCACTAACACTAAATAAATATATTAACCCCTAAACCTAACCCTAAATCTAACCCTAATCCTAACTTTAATATAAATAAAATAAATCTAAATAAAACTTCCTATCATTAACTAACTAATTCCTATTTAAAACTAAATACCTATAAAATAAACCCTAAGCTAGCTACAATATAACTAATAGTTACATTGTAGCTATCTTAGGTTTTATTTTTATTTCACAGCTAAGTTTGTATTTATTTTAACTAGGTAGATTAGTTAGTAAATAGTTATTAATTATTTACTAACTACCTAGTTAAAATAAATACAAATTTACCTGTAAAATAAAACCTAACCTGTCTTACACTAACATTACACTAAAATTAAATCAATTACATTAATTAAATACAATTAACTAAATTACAAAAAATAAAAAAGAAATGATCAAATATTTAAGCTAAATACACCTAATCTAATAGTCCTATCAAAATAAAAAAGCCCCCCCAAAATAAAAAAAAAGCCTAGCCTAAACTAAACTGCCAATAGCCCTTAAAAGGGCCTTTTGCGGGGCATTGCCCCAATGAAATCAGCTCTTTTACCTGAAAAAAAAAATACAAACAACCCCCCAACAGTAAAACCCACCACCCACACAACCACCCCCCCCCAAAAAAAAAACTACCTAAAAAACCTCAACCCTATCAGCCAATCGGAATTCAAGGGACGCTATCTTGGCTGACGTCTTTTAAAGGAACCTTCAGTGTACAGCTGGGACCGTATGAAGAGGATGCTCCACGCCGGATGTCTTGAAGATGGAGCCGCTCCGCGTCGGAAGGATGAAGATAGAAGATGCCGTATGGATGAAGACTTCTGCCCGCCTTGAAGACAACTTATTGTCGCTTGGATGAAGACTTCTTCCGGCTTCGTTGAGGACTTCTTGCCGCTTCGATGAGGACTTTTGCCCGCTTGGATGAGGATGGATGTCCGGTCTTCAAAAACTGTAAGTGGATCTTTGGGGGATAGTGTTAGGTTTTTTTAAGGGTTTCTTGGGTGGGTTTTATTTTTAGCTTAGGGACTTTGGGCACCAAAAAAGAGCTAAATGCCCTTTTCAGGGCAATGCCCATCCAAATGCCCTTTTCAGGGCAATGGGGAGCTTAGGTTTTTTTTAGGTATGTTTTTCGTGGGGGTTGATTGTGTGGGTGGTGGGTTTTACTGTTGGGGGGTTGTTTGTATTTTTTTACAGGTAAAAGAGCTGATTTCTTTGGGGCAATGCCCCGCAAAGGCCCTTTTAAGGGCTATTAGCAGTTTAGTTTAGGCTAGGGTTTTTTTTATTTTGGGGGGACATTTTTATTTTGATAGGGCTATTAGATTAGGTGTAATTAGTTTAAATATTTGATCATTTCTTTTTTCTTTTTTGTAATTTAGTATTTTTTTTGTAATTTAGTTAATTGTATTTAATTAATGTAATTTATTTAATTTTAGTGTAATGTTAGGTGTTAGTGTAAGACAGGTTAGGTTTTATTTTACAGGTAAATTTGTATTTATTTTAACTAGGTAGTTAGTAAATAGTTAATAACTATTTACTAACTAGTCTACCTAGTTAAAATAAATACAAACTTAGCTGTGAAATAAAAATAAAACCTAAGATAGCTACAATGTAACTATTAGTTATATTGTAGTTAGCTTAGGGTTTATTTTATAGGGAAGTATTTAGTTTTAAATAGGAATTATTTAGTTAATTATAGTAATTTTTATTTTTATTTATTTTATTTATATTTAGGTTAGGGTTAGATTTAGGGTTAGGGGTTAATAACTTTAGTATAGTGGCGGCGGTGAGGGGGGCGGCATATTAGGGGTTAATAATATTTACCTAGTGTTTGCGATGCGGGTGTGCGGTGGTTTAGAGGTTAATATGATTATTATAGTGGTGGCGATGTCCGGAGCGGCAGATTAGGGATTAATATTTTTATTAT
Source organism: Bombina bombina (assembly GCF_027579735.1). Classification (NCBI taxonomy): domain Eukaryota; kingdom Metazoa; phylum Chordata; class Amphibia; order Anura; family Bombinatoridae; genus Bombina; species Bombina bombina. The sequence continues at coordinate 216,496 of NW_026511852.1, forward strand.
AGTGTTTGTGATCCGGGAGGGCCTCGGTTTAGGGGTTAATAGGTAGTTTATGGGTGTTAGTGTACTTTGTAACACTTTAGTTATGAGTTTTATGCTACAGCTTTGTAGCACAAAACCCATAACCACTGACTTTAGATGGCGGAACGAATATTGTCGGTATGGGCTGTACTGCTCACATTTTGGCCTCCCAGGCAAAACTCGTAATACTGCTGCTATGGAAGTCTCATTGAAAAAGGACTTTTTGAAAGGTGTGGTAGTTATATTGCATTACGGCCAAAAAGGTGTGCGGTACAGCTATACCTACAAGACTCGTAATAGCAGCGGTAGCGAAAAAGCAGCGTTAGGAGCCATAACGCAAAACTCGTAATCTGGCCGATGGTTATTTTACCTGCTCTCATCTAAGGTAATCCTGAAAATCTTTCCTGTCGGGGAGGCCTGAGGAAAGGTTTGAAAACCAGTGCTCTAGATTAAGCAGCAGTTATCTAGATTCACTAACAATTAATCTAGATCACATTTACTAATTTCTATGCCATTCTCTGTAACCTGTTCTGTAAAGAAGATTAACCTCTCTAAAATGAAAAGATAAAAGGTAAATGCTCTTATGAGTGACTCAGTATGAAATTTAGGATCAGACAGAGGGAAATATTTTAATCACTACAGATTAAGTCCACCCTTGTTTATACCTGTGTGCTGTATTTATAGTATTACTTTATCAGGGCATGCAATGCTCTGCATCTTGCATTATATGTTATACGTTCTGCATGTTTTGTTAACTATAAGGCTTAAGGATATTCTGCCACGTGAAAAGCACTGATAAGCAGGGAAGCAGGAAATGAGTATGTTATTGTTGTGTATCTGTTGTGTTTAGCTTGTCAGGACTGGAGCAGAGAGGAAGTAAGCTGCCACACTCTGGTTTCTGTCATTAAAGGGACATGAAACCCAAAAATGTTCTTTCATCATTTAGATAGAGCATACAATTTTAAACAACTTTGCAGTTTACTTCTATATTCAAATTTGCATAATTTTCTTGGTATCCTTTGATGAAGGAGTAGCAGTGCACTAGTGGGGGGCAAGCTGAACACATCAGGTGAGCCAACGACAAGAGGTATATATGTGCAACCACTGATCAGTAACTGGTTCCCAGTAGTGCATTGCTGCTCCAAAGCTTACTTAGATATGCTTTTTCAACAAAGGATACCAAAGGAATGAAGCAAATTAGATCATAGAAGTACATCAGAAAGTTGTTTAAAACTGTATGTTTAATTTTTACATTTCCGTCCCTTTAATATTACCAGCACCTCAGAATATACATACTGTCCTTATCTTCCCAGATGTTAAACCTCAGGGCCTCCTTGGAATTTATTCTGAAGCCTCTAACTAAATTACTGTATCTCATTGGCTGGAAGACTTTTCCATGACTTAGGCAACCTTTTCAGTCATGTTCCCCTTACACGATGTTTGTAAAGCAGCTGTTTCTACTGAATTATGGGTAATTGTGTGTGTATTCTAGATTTCTGAATCACGTAGAAAGAAAGGAATGCAGGAAGGGACATAAGATTTATTGTGAGTTCATGGAACTTCAACTTCCATATGCTTCAGAACTCTCTCCTTGTCTCATTGGTTCCTCTTATACTTCCTTTAGCACCCAAGTCCACCTATCCTGTATACCATCTGTTTACAAGATATCTATATCAGATGGCAACCCATGGGCAGTGCCCCTTTATCATTTTTATAATTACCGTTTTGTAACTATTACCACAACATCATGTACCTATATTTCTAGCCCGGCAGATATGTTGGCACTCTGAGTGTACCTAGCTAAAGGAGAATTTAGAAGGTTTACTGTCATATTTACCTTTAATAGCAAAACTAGACATGTTGTGACATTAAATGTAAATGTATATACAACAATGAGGATATAAAGTAATTACACATAATTTGCATATAAGTTTAGGCGTTACACAACATAAAACAATAGAGAATAATCTAAGCATAGCTAAAGAAAATCTCAGACACATGGAGAGGGGAGGGGTCAGGATTAAGGAAAGGATTCCTACACCTATTGTGACAGGATCTGCACTTTTTTTTTTTTAAATGAAGATTTTATTGAGATTTGTTTTGTAATTTACATTTGTTTTCTTGTTATAGCACATGGTACAATGAGGGGTATATGTCCAAAGACAACTTATTCTGTGTGGTGAAGAGAGTGAGTGAAGATGGTGACACAGCTTTTTTACCAGGGTACGGTGACCATTTTGCAAGTTGGTTTGGTGCTGGGGCAAGCACCATTGTTTTGGGTATACTGGGAAATAAGATGTTGTATCTTTCTGGAGCTGGCTTAACACTGTCATTTTTATAAAGTTATTATTGGTTATCCATTTAATACTACTTATTAAGGCATGGAGTTTCCAAACTTTTTTATCCTAACAAAGGTATTAGTGTCAGTTATTTGCGGGAAATTATTAAGAAATGCTTTATTAAGAGTCGGTGTAATGTTGCCATGGGGTATTGCTAATTCTCCTTAAAAATCAGAAAGGAATTTTGTAATCATATTTCAGAATAACAAGAGTATTGCAATTGGTTTTTTTTGGGCTAACAGACAAGCTTTCAAGATTTTCCTTTTTTTTTCTCAGAGAGGAAACTCTCTAAAGCTTGTCTTGTTTAAAGTATCACTACTTACTGTAATACTCTTATTATTCTGGCATCTGAATAACTGGGCAAGACAATAAGATGAGTGTTTCAGATTATTAGAGAATATGGAATGTAGTACTTGTCTGGGGTTAACTGCCTGGGACTCTGAGGACAGCACAGTTTCCTGAGAGTGCCATTGAGCACCCAGGGCTGAGCATGTTGCAGGGTCACAGGATGTGTACCCAGTCCACTCTGAGAGTGCAGTCCCCTTCCGTGTTTTGTATATGTCTAGGATGATTACATAAGTCTGTGAACCCTTGACTTGTTCCCAGTTTGTTTGATTGAGAGCTTGCATTTGTATGGCTGTATTAGGGACCCAGGTTTTGGGAGAGACCTTGACCCTAGCTTGTCCCATTTGGCCAGATGCGGTAACTAACTCTTCCAGTTTTGCTTTTAATCTTAGCTGAGAGCTTGCAAGTGAGAGGTACTGGACTTTCTCTGTGTGTTGTACAAATAATGTTGCAAAACACTGCTGCCATAGAGTGCTAAAGACACGTACACACTCCTGAGCTCTTATAAACCTACATAGTCTTACTCTTCAAAAAAAGATACCAAGAGAACAAAGTAAATTTGATAACAGAAGTAAAGTGGAAAGTTGTTTAAAATTGCATTCTCTATCCGAATAATGAAAGTTTAGTTTTGACTTTACTGTCCCTTTAAGACAAACAATATAGAGAACAAATACATTGCATGGTTTTACTTCAGGAAGATCATGTCAAACTAATTTAACTGACTTCTTTGTAATGTAGTCCATAAATACATTGGAATAACATAATCAAGTGTTAGGTGACAACTGCATGTTGCATGGTCATAGTCAGAGGCCCAATAATGGGGGATGTTAGGCCGCCGCCTATATGGTAGTGAGCATAGTGTAAAATAACAAAAACTTCTGCTGGAGCAGGGCTTCAGCTGACTTTACCTTACTCCAAATATGTAGAAACTGAACTGACTCACGTAGTAACGGGGTGTGTATATGCAAGAGGTTCTACCTGCTCCTATGTTTAGAGGACAAATATCAACCAGTACTGAAGTTCTGATTTAGTTTGACAAAAGTGTTAGAAAAATACATTTGGCAGGTAATTGCGTTTTTCTAGCAATCACCTACCAAAAAGATTGTTATGAAATCTCATATTAGAAAGAGGACATTTCCTCTTTATTAGCTGGTGTCTCACACCCTTGTGTGTTGTTTATAGGGGATAAGAAGGCTAACACACTCCCATACCTCCCTTTTGCCTAGTGGTAATCATCAATACTACTTCTTATAGGGACTCTTATAGGGACTTTTAAATAACGGGTATTATGCACTTGTGACATTAGGGCTGGTGAAAGTAACAACATTCTCCACAATGACCATCTTCTTTTGGGGGGGCAAGTGACCCTTTATTCAAAAGGGGGTCTTTCCCTCTTCGAAATAAGGAAATATATGTACCGCTAGGTGGTACAATAGGGTATATAGTAGCTCCATTACCAATTTTGTTTATATAAATATGCCCCTTCATGTTCATAGAAAGTTCATCTACGTATATGCCCATATACGTACACTGTTATAATGTTTTTGCAAGCAAACTTACTTGCATGCATATGTTTATGTAAATAGAAATTATCTTGATGTATGTCTTTATGTCAGCCTCTTATTTTAATATTTTATTTTAGGGATCACAAACTAACATGGCGAATCTAATCTGTGTAAACTCAAAATAGGTTGTCCCTATATGTGAAATAAAAACAAGGGTAAATGTAAGACGTGAGGGCACCCTGAAAACTGCATCCTGGCAAAGCAAAATATAAAGGTATCTGAGCTGCAGGGAAGAAGATACAATATATGGCCAAAGTATATGGACACCTGACACACCTATATGAGCTTATTGGACATCCCATTCTAAAACCATGGCCATTAATATGGAGTTAAACCCCCACCCCTTTGCGGCTATAAAAGCCGCAAATCTTCTGTGTTGTAGGAATTTGTGCCGTTCCGACAAAAAAGCATTTGTGAAGTCAGGCTCTAGACAGAAAGGTCTGGTTCGCAATCAGCATTCCTATTCACCCCATAGGAGCTCTTCCTCAAACTGTTGCCAGAAAGTTAGAAGAACCCATTTGTCTAAAATGTTTTTGTGTCTTGTAGCATTGAGAGGACCCTTTACTGAAAAACAGCCCCAAACGATAATTCCTCATACAATATGCACTAGGCATTCTAGTAGATAGTGTTCTAGATACTTCCATCAGATCGCCAGATAATGAAGTCTGATTCATCACTCCAGAGAACGTTTCCCATGCTGCCGAGTCCAGTGCCAGGATGCTTTACACCACTCCAGCCGACACTTGTCATTAATCATGTTAATGTGAGGTTTGTGTACAGCTGCTTGGCCTTGAAAATCCATTTCATGAAGCACCAGATGCACAGTTATTTTCCTGATCATGCTTCTCAAGCTAGTTTGGAACTATGTAGTGAGTGATGCAACAGATGATATGTGATTTGTACATGCTATGCGCTTCAGCATTCTGTGAGTTTGCATAGAATACCACTTCCTGGCTGTGAGTTTGCATAGAATATCACTTCCTGGCTGTGAGTTTGCATAGAATACCACTTACTGTTCATTAACGGCCCGATTCTAAAAAGTTGATAATTTTAGAGTAATTCTAAGAACATATTTGCATCACGTTTTGATTATACATGGGGCACTCTAAAAGACTTTTGCTCTTTAGTGCAAGGTATGTATCGCAATTGGATGCGTTTTGTTTGTTCACCATTTTTAGCAATAGTTCAATGTTGTGTGCATAATTATATATGAACCATTCGCTGTGTGTTGGTATGTTTTGCAAAATATAGTTTCATTAATATCGTAGTGATACATTATAGTAACTAAGGCCTCATGTATTATTTTGTGATTTACAAATGAGAACACAACCTTGTAAATATTGTTCAATTTTGTGTTGTTATATTTATGTATGATCAGGGCTGGACTAGGGAAAAAAAACAGTTCTGGAAAAATCTAAAGACCAGCCCTATTTTCTGTTGAGTCTGTAGAATGTACACAGACAATTTTACAAGGGGATTACTGGGTTACTCCTTCCCCCCAATATTTTCTTTTCACAATTAAATGATATCAGTCTATAATAAAAAATAAATACAAGATTATTGTTATATAGGTACACTACAGCGCAATACTATCCATGACTCCCTTTCACAGTGTAAAAATAATAAACAGTGTGTCACTCTGTCTTAGAGTGTGACTTGAATAGACACTAAAAACCAATTAAAAGGAGGGCTTCTTATATGGTACGGGGTCTAAGAAATAAAACTTAATAGGAAATATGGTGTGCCCTTGATATAGAGAAAAGAGATGGGATACACCTGCATCTCCTGGTCAGCAGCAACACCTCTTTATATTATAGCTGCCCAGCTGCTGCATCCCACCAGAACATTTCCTGGTATCCTGGTAGGCCAATCCCGGTCTTGTCTATGATGTTTTATACTTGAACATAAAACATGTAAGCATAATAAACACAACCAAAAAATCTTTTAAAGTGATGTATTATTTAACAATCAACAAAGTTTACATTTAAAAGTAATTCGGCTAGATTACGAGTTTTGCATTATGAGCGGCGCGGTGCTAACTTGCAAGTTATTGTCACCGCTCACTTACAGTTATCAGGCAATATTGCAGCGTAAAAGCAAAATTGAGCTCCATACCGCACACCAATACCAGCGCTGCGGTGAGCGTCGGTAAGCTGGTTTTACGTGCTCGTACACGATTTCCCCATAGACATCAATTGGGAGAGACGGCTGAAAAAAAGCCTATCACCTGCAATAAAGCAGCGTAAAGATCCGTAACGCAGCCCCATTGATTCCTACGGGGAAACTAAATTTATATTTACACCTAACACCCTAACATGAACCCCGAGTCTAAACATCCCTAATCTGCCGTCCCCGACATCGCCAACACCTACATTACAGTTATTAACCCTTAATCTGCCGTCCCCGACACCGCCGCCACCTACATTACAGTTATTAACCCCTAATCTGCCGCCCCTGCCACCGTCTACATTACAGTTATTAACCCCTAATATGCCGCCTCAATGTCGCCACTACCTACATTACAATTATTAACCCCTAATCCTCTGCCCCCAACGTCGCCACCACCTACCTACACTTATTAACCCCTAATCTGCCGCCCCCAATGCTGTCGCCACTATACTAAAGTTATTAACCCCTAACACCCCCTAACTTTAATGTAATTAAAATAAATCTAAATAAAACCTACTATTAATAACTAACTAATTCCTATTTAAAACTATTTAACTATTTATTAACTACCTAGCTAAAATAAATACAAATTTACCTGTAAAATAAAATCTAACCTGAGGTACACTAACACCTAACCTTACACTACAATTTACCTGTAAATAAAATACAAACAACCCCCCAACAGTAAAACCCACCACCCACACAACCAACCCCCCAAATAAAATCCTAACTAAAAAAACCTAAGCTCCCAATTGCCCTGAAAAGGGCATTTGGATGGGCATTGCTCTCAAAAGGGCATTTAGTTTTATTTCAAGTGCCCAAACCCCTAATCTAAAAATAAAACCCACCAAATAAACCCTTAAAAAAGCATAACACTAACCCCCAAAGATCCACTTACAGTTTTTGAAGACCCGACATCCATTCTCAACGAAGCCGACAAAAGTCCTTAACGAAGCGGCAGAAGTCTTCATCCAACTGGGCAGAGGTCTTCATCCAACCGGGCAGAAGTCTTCATTCAGACGGCATCTTCTATCTTCATTCATCCGGCGCGGAGCAGCTCCATCTTCAAGTCATCCGGCGCGGAGCATCCTATTCAATCGACGTCTTCTTGCAGAATGAAGGTTCCTTTAAATGATGTCATCCAAGATGGCGTCCCTTAAATTCCGATTGGCTGATAGAATTCTATCAGCCAATCGGAATTAAAGGTGAAAATATTTTATTGGCTGATGCAATCAGCCAATAGGATTGAGCTTCAATCCTATTGGCTGATCCAATCAGCCAATAGGATTGAGCTCACATTCCATTGGCTGTTCCAATCAGCCAATAGAATGCAAGCTCAATCCTATTGGCTAATTGCATCAGCCAATAGGATTTTTTCACCTTTAATTCCGATTGGCTGATAGAATTCTATCAGCCAATCGGAATTCAAGGGACGCCATCTTGGATGACGTCATTTAAAAGAACCTTCATTCTGCAAGAAGGTGTTGATTGAAGATGGAGCTGAAGATAGAAGATGCCGTCTGGATGAAGACTTCTGCCCGGTTGGATGAAGACTTCTGCCGCTTCATTGAGGACTTCTGCCGGCTTCGTTGAGGATGGATGTCGGGTCTTCAAAAACTGTAAGTGGATCTTCAGAGGTTAGTGTTATGCTTTTTTAAGGGTTTATTGGGTGGGTTTTATTTTTAGATTAGGGTTTTGGGCACTTGAAAAAGAGCTAAATGCCATTTTAAGGGCAATGCCCATCCAAATGCCCTTTTCAGGGCAATGGGGAGCTTAGTTTCTTTTAGTTAGGATTTAATTTGGGGGGTTGGTTGTGTGGGCGGTGGGTTTTACTGTTGGGGGTTGTTTGTATTTTGTTTTACAGGTAAAAGAGCTGATTTCTTTGGGGCAATACCCCGCAAAAGGCCATTTTAAGGGCTATTGGCAGTTTAGTTTAGGCTAGGGTTTTTTTTTTATTTTGGGGGGGTCTTTTTTTATTTTGATAGGGCTATTAGATTAGGTGTAGTTAGTTTAAATATCTGATATTTTATTTTTTATTTTGTGTAATTTAGTGTTTGTTTGTTTTTGTAATTTAGTTAATTGTATTTAAATAATGTAATTTATTTAATTGTAGTGTAAGGTTAGGTGTTAGTGTAACTCAGGTTAGGTTTTATTTTACAGGTAAATTTGTATTTATTTTAGCTAGGTAGCTAGTAAATAGTTAATAACTATTTACTAACTATTCTACCTAGTTAAAATAAATACAAACTTGCCTGTGAAATAAAAATAAAACCTAAGCTAGATACAATGTAACTATTAGTTATATTGAAGCTAGCTTAGGGTTTATTTTACAGGTAAGTATTTATAGGTATTTAGTTTTTAAATAGGAATTATTTATGTAATGATAGTAATTTTTATTTAGATTTATTGTAATTATATTTATGTTAGGGGGTGTTAGGGTTAGACTTAGGTTTAGGGGTTAATAAATTTAGTATAATAGCGGCGACGTTGGAGGCGGCAGATTATGGGTTAATAAATGTAGGTAGGTGGTGGCGATGTTAGGGGCGGCAGATTAGGGGTTAATAATATTTAACTAGTGTTTGTGATGCGGGAGTGCGGCGATTTAGGGGTTAATATGTTTATTATAGTGGCGGCGATGTTCGGAGCGGCAGATTAGGGGTTAATAATTTTATTTTAGTGTTTGCAATGCGGGATGGCCTTGGTTTAGGGGTTAATAGGTAGTTTATGGGTGTTAGTGTACTTTGTAGCACTTTAGTTATGAGTTTTATGATACCCATAACTACTGACTTTCAGTTTACGGTACGGATCTTGACGGTATTGGCTGTACCTCTCACTTTTTAGCCTCCCAGGCAAACTTGTAGTACCGGCGCTATGGAAGTCCTATTGAAAAAGGACTTTTTGAAAACTGCAGTAATTACATTTTGTTACGGCCAAAAAAGTGTGCGGTGCAGCTAAATCTGCAAAACTCGTAATACCAGCGGTAGTGAAAAAGAGCCTTAACGCTGCTTTTTCACTCATACCACAAAACTCGTAATCTAGCGGATTGTTAATAACACAATTTATGCTTACCTGATAAATTTATTTCTCTTGTGGTGTATCCAGTCCACGGATCATCCATTACTTGTGGAATATTCTCATTCCCAACAGGAAGTTGCAAGAGGACACCCACAGCAGAGCTGTAATATAGCTCCTCCCCTAACTGTCATAGCCAGTCATTCGACCGAAAACAAGCCGAGAAAGGAGGAACCATAGGGTGCAGTGGTTACTGTAGTTTAAATTTAAAAATTACCTGCCTTAAAATGACAGGGCGGGCTGTGGACTGGATACACCACAAGAGAAATAAATTTATCAGGTAAGCATAAATTGTGTTTTCTCTTGTAAGGTGTATCCAGTCCACGGATCATCCATTACTTGTTGGATACCAATACCAAAGCTAAAGTACACGGATGAAGGGAGGGACAAGGCAGGAACTTAAATGGAAGGAACCACTGCCCGTAAAACCTTTCTCCCAAATATAGCCTCTGAAGAAGCAAAAGTATCAAATTTGTAAAATTTTGAAAAAATATGAAGCGAAGACCAAGTCGTCGCCTTGCAAATCTGATGAAAAGAAGCCTCATTTTTAAAGGCCCAAGTGGAAGCCACAGCTCTAGTGGAATGAGCTGTAATCCTTTCAGGAAGTTGCTGTCCAGCAGTCTCATAGGCTAAGCGGATTAAGCTTCTTAGTCAAAAGAAAAAGAGGTTGCTGAAGCCTTTTGACCTCTCCTCTGTCCAGAGTAGACAACAAACAAAGCAGATGTTTGACGAAAATCTTTAATAGCTTGTAAGTAAAACTTTAAAGCACGGACCACATCCAAATTGTGTAACACAAGGATGGAACAACAATCTCTTGATTGATATTCTTGTTAGATACCACCTTAGGTAAGAACCCAGGTTTGGTACGCAGGACTACCTTATCCGTATGAAAAATCAGATAAGGAGAATCACATAGTAAGGCAGATAGCTCAGAGACTCTACGAGCCGAGGAAATAGCTACCAAAAAAAAGAACTTTCCAAGATAAAAGCTTGATATCTATGGAATGAAGAGGTTCAAACGGAACTCCTTGAAGAACCTTAAGAACCAAGTTTAAGCTCCATGGTGGAGCAACAGGTTTAAACACAGGCTTGATTCTAACTAAAGCCTGACAAAATGCCTGAACGTCTGGAACATCTGCCAGATGCTTAACTAGCTGACAATCCTTTTTCCAAACCTTCTTGGAGAAAAGATAATATCCTAGCAATCCTGACCTTACTCCATGAGTAACCCTTGGATTCACACCAATAAAGATATCTACGCCATACCTTATGGTAAATTTTCCTGGTGAAAGGCTTTCGTGCCTGTCTTAAGGTATCAATAACTGACTCGGAGAAGCCACGCTTTGATAAAATCAAGTGTTCAATCTCCAGGCAGTCAGCCTCAGAGAAATTAGATTTGGATGGTTGAAAGGACCCTGAAGTAGAAGGTCCTGTTTCAGAGGCAGAGACCATGGTGGAAAGGATGACATGTCCACTAGATCTGCATACCAGGTCCTGCGTGGCCACGCAGGTGCTATCAGAATCACCGATGCTCTCTCCTGCTTGATCTTGGCAATCAGTCGAGGGAGCAGAGGAAACGGTGGAAACACATAAGCCAGGTTGAAAGACCAGGGCGCTGCTAGAGCATCTATCAGTATCGCCTTGGGATCCCTGGACCTGGATCCGTAACACGGAAGCTTGGCGTTCTGGCGAGACGCCATGAGATCCAGTTCTGGTTTGCCCCAACGATGAATCAGTTGTGCAAATGCCTCCGGATGGAGTTCCCACTCTCCCGGATGAAAAGTCTGACGACTTAGAAAATCCGCCTCCCAGTGCTCTACACCTGGGATATGGATAGCTGATAGGTGACAAGAGTGAATCTCTGCCCAGCGAATTATTTTTGAAACTTCTAACATCTCTAGGGAACTTCTCCTTCCCCCTTGATGGTTGATGTAAGCTACAGTCGTGATGTTGTCTGACTGAAATCTGATGTACCTCAGAGTTGCTAACTGAGGCCAAGCCTGAAGAGCCTTGAATATCGCTCTTAGTTCCAGAATATTTAATGGAAGGAGAGACTCCTCCTGAGTCCACGATCCCTGAGCCTTCAGGGAGTTCCAGACTGCACCCCAACCTAGAAGGCCATGCGACATGCGGCCATGTCGTCTAAATAAGGGGCTACTGCTATGCCCCGCGGCCTTAGGACCGCCATAAGTGACCCTAGAACCTTTGTAAAGATTCTTGGGGCTGTAGCTAATCCCAAGGGAAGAGCTACAACTGGTAATGCCTGTCTTAAAAGGCAAACCTGAGAAACCGATGATGATCTTTGTGTATCGGAATGTGAAGATAAGCATCCTTTAGATCCACTGTAGTCATATATTGACCCTCCTGGATCAGTGGTAGGATGGTACGAATAGTTTCCATCTTGAACGACGGAACTTTGAGGAATTTGTTTAAGATCTTTAGATCCAAATTTGGTCTGAAGGTTCCCTCTTTTTTGGGAACCACAAACAGATTTGAGTAAAAACCCTGTCCCTGTTCCTCCTTTGGAACTGGATGGATCACTCCCATAACTAGGAGGACTCGTACACAGTGTAAGAATGCCTCCCTCTTTATCTGGTGTGCAGATAATTGTGAAAGGTGAAATCTCCCTTTTGGGGGGGAAGCTTTGAAGTCCAGAAGATATCCCTGGGATATCATTTCCAACGCCCAGGGATCCTGAACATCTCTTGCCCACGCCTGGGCAAAGAGTGAAAGTCTGCCCCCTACTAGATCCGTTCCCGGATAGGGGGCCGTTCCTTCATGCTGTCTTAGAGGCAGCAGCAGGCTTTTTTACCTGCTTACCTTTTTTCCATGTCAGGTTTGGTCTCCAGACCGTCTTGGATTGAGCAAAAGTTCCCTCTTGTTTATTATTAGAGGAAGTTGATTCCGCACCTGCCTTGAAGTTTTGAAAGGCACGAAAATTAGACTGTTTGGCCCTAGATTTGGACCTGTCCTGAGGAAGGGCATGACCTTTTCCTCCAGTGATATCAGCAATAATCTCCTTCAACCAGGCCCGAATAGGGTCTGCCCCTTGAAGGGAATGTTAAGTAGCTTAGATTTTGAAGTCACGTCAGCTAACCATGATCTAAGCCATAGCGCTCTGCGCGCCTGTATAGCAAAACCAGAATTCTTAGCCGTTAGTTTAGTCAAATGAACAATGGCATCAGAATAAAAGAATTGGCTAGCTTAAGTGCTCTAAGTTTGCCAAGTATGTCATCCAATGGAGTCGCTACCTGTAAAGCCTCTTCCAGAGACTCAAACCAGTACGCCGCAGCAGCAGTGACAGGGGCAATGCATTCAAGGGGCTGTAGGATAAAACCTTGTTGAATAAATATTTTCTTAAGGTAACCTCTAATTTTTTATCCATTGGATCTAAAAAAAAAAGCACAACTGTCCTCGACAGGGATAGTAGTACGCTTTACTAGAGTAGAAACTGCTCCCTCCACCTTAGGGACTGTCTGCCAAAAGTCCCATGTGGTGGCGTCTATTGGAAACATTTTTCTAAAAATAGGAGGGGAAGAGAACGGCACACCTGGTCTATCCCATTCCTTATTAATAATTTCTGTAAACCTTTTAGGTATTTGGAAAAACATCAGTACACACCGGCACTGCAAAGTATTTATCCAGTCTACACAATTTCTCTGGCACTGCAATGGTATCACAGTCATTCAGAGCAGCTAAAACCTCCCTAAGCAACACGCGGAGGTGTTCAAGCTTAAATTTAAATGTAGAAATATTAGAATCAGGTATCTTTCCCGAGTCATTAACATCACCCACTGACTGAAGCTCTCTTTCCTCAGCTTCTGCATATTGTGAGACAGTATCAGACATGGTTCTTAAAGCGTCAGTATGCTCTGCATTTTGTCTCACCCCAGAGCTATCTTGCTTACCTCTAAGTTCAGGTAGTCTGGCTAATACCGCTGACAGTGTATTATCCATGACTGCCGCCATGTCTTGTAAAGTAAACGCTATTGGCGCCCTAGATGTACTTGGCGCCATTTGAGCGTGAGTCCCTTAAGCGGGAGTCAAAGGGTCTGACACGTGGGGAAAGTTAGTCGGCATAACTTCCCCCTCGTCAGATTCCTCTGGTGATACATTTTTTAAAGACAGAAAATGATCTTTATTGCATAAAATGAAATCAGTACATTTGGTACACATTCTAAGAGGGGGTTCCACAATGGCTTTTAAACATAATAAACAAGGAGTTTCTTCTATGTCAGACATGTTTATACAGAATAGCAATGAGACTAGTAAGCTTGGAAAACACTTTAAATCAAGTTAACAAGCAAATATAAAAAACGGTACTGTGCCTTTAAGAGAAACAAATTTTGTCAGAATTTGAAAAACAGTGAAAAAATGCAGTAAATCAAACAAAATTTTTACAGTGTGTATAATAGGCTAACAGAGCATTGCACCCGCTTGCAAATGGATGATTAACCCCTTAGTTCAAAAAACGGATCAAAAAAACGAAATAGACGTTTTTTAACAGTCACAACCAACTGCCACAGCAAGCTGTGGCCCTACCTTCCCCAATAAACGACTTTGGAAAGCCTTTGGGCCCTTTAGAGATGTCCTATAGCATTCAGAGGGCCTTTGAGGGAAGCTGGATGTCACAGTTTGTAATTTTAACTGCACCAACTGTAACTTTTATACTACAACAGTGGAAATTGTTTCTAGTCAAAATTTAAGCCAGCCATGTGGAAAAAACTAGGCCCCAATAAAGTTTTATCACCAAAGCATATATAAAAACGATTAAACATGCCAGCAAACGTTTTATATTGTAAATATCATAAGGGTATTACCCCTGGGAGTAAGCATGATACCAGTCGTTATTAAATCACTGTATTCAGGCTTAACTTACATTAATCTGGTATCAGCAGCATTTTCTAGTGTTTTCCATCTCTAGAAAAAATTATAACTGCACATACCTGATAGCAGAATAAACTGCACGCCATTCTCTCGCTGAAGTTACCTCATCTGTGTAATCCCCTCAGACATATGTGAGAATAGCAATGGATCTTAGTTACAACCTGCTAAGATCATAGAAACCTCAGGCAGATTCTTCTTCTATTTACTGCCTGAGATAAAATAGCACAACTCCGGTACTATTTAAAAATAACAAACTTTTGATTGAAGAAAATAAACTAGCTATATTTAACCACTCTCTCCTACAACGTCCTAGCTTGTTGAGAGTTGCAAGAGAATGACTGGCTATGACAGTTAGGGGAGGAGCTATATTACAGCTCTGCTGTGGGTGTCCTCTTGCAACTTCCTGTTGGGAATGAGAATATCCCACAAGTAATGGATGATCCGTGGACTGGATACACCTTACAAGAGAAAATAGGATCGTTAACACTTTGATTAGAGCAGTTTTCTTGGCTTACAACATCTGGTTGAATACCAGTCACTAGATTGTCATTAACATCGATATTTATATTTTTTTCAAGAGCAATATTATGCAGACAGTTGTTACATCTGCTACTTTGGCAGGGCTGTACTTTAAAGAGATATGAAACCCAAACATTTTATTGTGTGATTCACAGAGCATACAATTTTTAAAAAGTTTCAAATTGATTTCTATTATCAACTTTGCTTCGTTCCCATGATAGTCTGTGTTAAAAAGATACCTAGATAGGCATCTAGAGCACTACATGGCAGAATAGTGCTGCCATCTAGTGCTCTTGCAAATGGATAACATTCTAGCAAAACTGCTGCCATATAGTGATGCAGACATGTGCACGCTCCTGAGGTTATGTCCCTGCTTTTCAACAAAAAATACCAAGAGAACAAAGAAAATTAACAATAGAAGTAAATTAGAAAGTTGTTTAAAATCTGAAGTTCTATCTGAATCATGAAAGAAAAATGTTGGGTTTCATATCCCTTTAAATCACCTCTAGTTTTTTGAAGACATATTACAAAAGTCCATACTATGATAGCTCTGGATTCAGAATGTGACTCACATTTTCCTCTGTGGTGCTGCTTAAAAGTTTCTGATGGGAGTTAGCAGCCCATTGTGGTATGAATAACCAGCATCCCCTGTAAAAGTAGATTTGTTATAATTAAAATAATGAATATACAGATGTCATCAAACATTCATCAATATTATTCAATTACATGCACTACCTCTTTCCAAGCAAACATCCTGAACTGATTCTCCCAGACTCATAATAATCATAAATAGCAGATTATCTGAGGATAAAGGCATTGGTGCAGGTTATTTTACACTGGTGGTCACATGCAATCTATACATAAGGGAATGCCAACCCTTGCAATAAACATATATTTTATTATGAGGGACTGATAACATTTGGAAAATTATATTTTTCATAAAAATATCTCTTGATTTTTTTGTAATTCAGTGTCATTAGTTGGGAAAGCTATCTATGAATGTATTAGTATGCGTCTTCAAAGCATACATGACAGGCTGGGGAAATTTAGAAAATGCACTTTGTGATACACCACCAGTAGTGCTAGATTTATATTGCAAAGAGCCACTTGCAAAACAAATGCAAGAAACTAATCAATTTAACTATATCATGTGTCCCTTTTTATCTTTTAGACTCTAAATCATCTATCAACATTTCATATAGATGATATCTTTTGGAAACCTATAACGCAGAAAGATAGCATCATCGGATACTTGTCAGGTCAGTCACAATATATAACCTAGGTCTAGGTATCCACTGTCTAACAGAATTTTGTACTTGATTGTTGTTGACCATTCTGTGTGTTGTTATTCTGAGTGCTATTGTTATTTTGTTGGCGTTTGGAGTGGAGCGCTAACGGTTACATGGGAGCGATAAGGGGTTTAAAATTAATCAAGATCCAAGGAGCGCCTAATACACAAGGCTAATTATATATACTTAAAATTGTTTACATTTAATTATCAACACAAAACAGCGCAAATAAATACAGTTAAAGATAAAAATAAAACATGGATCC
The DNA here is from genome assembly GCF_027579735.1 of Bombina bombina. NCBI lineage: Eukaryota > Metazoa > Chordata > Amphibia > Anura > Bombinatoridae > Bombina > Bombina bombina. The sequence continues at coordinate 232,964 of NW_026511852.1, forward strand.
ATGTGGTTAAAATCAAATTGGGACAGTGCAATATAGTCCTGTGTATACAGTTGATATTAAATATTCAAATGATAATTAGATCTTCAAATTGTTATTGTTCAGTTAGGGTCATCCTCCTGATCCAATGAGTATGGATAGATAACAGCAAATCCTTGAGGGATAGTGAGTTCCTTACCAAAATTTGTTGAAAATATAAAAATACTGAAAAATATGTGAGAAAGTTGTGGAAAAAAATAAAAATTGAAGATTAAATATTAAAATGGGTGAAAAAATAGGTGAAAAACATATCCATAAAATAATGTGTAGTTAGAGATGCCAAAAAAAAAAAATTCTATATATTTCTGGTAGTTGTCAGTGATAATGTTATAATCTTTCTTAGCGGTGAATCCTCAAAGTGTGATTTTTGAGTTGGGAAATAAAGTTGGAGGGAAGATCCGGTTTTATCCAAGATTCTATCCCCTAAGGTGCTTTTTTCAATCCTGTAATTAAAACAAATACAACATGGTGCAATATTGCTAAATATTGTACAAATAATCAGAATGAAGCTTACCATAAAATGTTAACGTGTTTCGGCCCTTCTTTAGGCCTTTATCAAGACTATACTATGGTGTACTATGGTAGCTTCATTTATAAGTGTAAGTATCCAATCAGTACCGTTGTTATTTTGGCGCCAAAATCTGTTATTAGTAAACTGGAAGTAATAACCTTCTTATGTTTACCTTCCGTTTTGTGCCATTAACACTTTAACATTTGTATCCCTTTGTATTCCTTATAATCATAATCGTGTGACCTATTCTTTATGCTAACAGACTGAGTGAATAATATAGTTTGCTCTTTCAAATGTCGTTACCCTCCTGTTTGCATGAGATCGGCAGACCGGAAGTGACGTAATACCTTACTGCTTCACTTCCGGTATCGCCGACTAAGTGTCATGTCAGTTCCGGTTTCGTATTACGGCAGGTAACTGCCATATGTAATACCTTGAACTCAGATGGGTGTTATTCTCAATGTTTGTCTGAAGTAGGCTACCAACTATGAGATATGGTTGGGATTCCTAAGTGTGCAAACCGGTGATGTTTCATTAGATATCAAGCAATGCCTAATTTTATTAAACTTATAAGAAATCTGAACAAATAAAATCTGAACATATAAAATCTGAAAAAAGGGGTTTAGAAATTATACAATGTGACCCTTAGTATGTTAATGCCACACTGTACCCACAGGCTCTAGATGTAAAAAACTGGCATATCTTATTACGATAAATATACACTACCAGATTGGTGTGCGCTAGAATATAGACCTTATGTAAACTTATACAAGCAATTATAAGTGCTAAAACCTAACATTACAGTTTTTAGAAAATGGTTAATATAGTGGCTAGCTGATAAATGAACTATAAACAACCATAATGATGACAACTGTCAGATCCTTCCTTTGTTCTCTGCTCACTGCCCCTTTAATGAATGCACCTGCCTATTTAAGACACACCTTTGCCTCTCTTCTATGCTGGATTATCTGCAATTCTCAGTGAACTGTGTGTGAAACTGAGCCACTCCGGCTCCACCTAATTTCCCCAGCATCTCAGAGCGGCACTCTCGCTCTCGCTACTAACCGCAGCTTGTACTTTCAGCTTGTCTCAGACCAGTATCGGCTGCTACCCGCTGACGTCATCAGCTACCGCCTGGAGCCATTCTCACACAGCTCCACGCTGCAAGCCGCAAACCTCCGCGGTCTCACATATAACTTTGCACACCTCTGTTTCCAGGACTGATTAACAGGTCGTATGTTTACCAATACTATTACTTGATACCTTATATCTCATTCGCTTCAGTATCTACCTTGATCAATATTTCACTGAATATCTGGACAGTATTATTGCATGAACCTGAACTTTAATCCTGCCTAATTAGTTTACTGCAGACTTCAGTGTTTGTAGGATAAAACTATCTTGCTGGCAAATATTAATACAGATAGGTTAACCTAGCAAAAGTCATATTTTGTTAACCAACCTGTAACACTATACATATTTTTTGTCAATTCCTATAATAATTGCTATAAGAAATCCTGTATGTTTCACTTCCCATAGTGAACAAACAAACAAGAAATATAATTATAACAGTATAATCCAGCCTCTAAATACAGGTATAGCACTATGGATATGACAGAAATTGCAAACCAAATTGCCACTTTAACTCAACGTATGGATTCTGTAAATTTAACTCTCAGAGATGTGCAAACTGAAAATCAGGTGCTCAAAGATTGCCTTAGAGATATGTATACCACTAAAACTGCACATTCAGAAGCACATCCTGAACCACAGGTGTCTTTTCCTGACAAGTTTAGTGGTAATAGAGCAATGTTTAAGGAATTTAGAAATGCTTGTCTTTTGATGTTTGAACTAAAACCCAGAACTTATAGCACTGATAGAATTAAGGTGTTGACTACTATCTCTTATTTAAGGGGTGAACCCCGTGTCTGGGCGGACAGTTTGTTTGAAAATCAGAATCCCATTCTAAACTCTATACAGGATTTTCTAAAGGCTCTATCCTCACTATATGAAGATCCTTTTAAACAGGAATCTGCCGAATCCTCTCTCAGGGCTTTGAGACAAGGCAGACAACCTGTAGAAAATTATATATCACAATTTAAAATCTATGCAATTGAATCAAAGTGGAATGAACCCTCGCTTAGACATCAGTTCAGGATTGGGCTTTCAGAAGACATCAAAGATGAGCTCTCCCGTACTGGTATACCAGAGCATTTGGAGGATCTCTTCACACATTGCACTACAATTGATAGGCGTATAAGGGAACGCAAACAAGAGAGGGCAAACACCCCAACCTCATACAAGAGACAGAATACCCCACCAGTACCCTCTAGGGATAATGAGACTCCAATGGATATTGGATTTATCAGAGGTCCTTTATCACCTGAGGAGAAGGGCAGAAGACGCACTCTTCATTTGTGTATGTACTGCGCTGCCCCTGAGCATGACCTGACAGCATGTCCTCTCTTAAAAAAGACAAATAACGGTAAGACTTCTTCAACATTTCTTAGCCTTTCAGTAAACAGACCAAAACAACCACATATTTCTATGTCTTTTACTTTACAGTGGGATCTACAGTGCCTAAAGGTTGATGCGATTATTGATACAGGCGCTTCAGGAAATTACATTGATTGTGATTTTGTAAATAGAAATAAAATACCCTCACAAGCAAAAATGTCTCCTGTTTCTATAAATTTGGTTGATGGGTCTTCATTATCCTATGGTCCAGTAACTCTTGAAACCACTCCCTTACTTATGTGCACCTCCACAGGACATAGAGAATCTATCAGCTTTGACATTATACCTAGTCCTCTATATCCTGTTATATTAGGTCTTACTTGGTTACAACTCCATAAACCTATCTTCGACTGGCACAACTTGACTATAGACCTAACGTCTTCCTACTGCTCTCAAACTTGTTTCCCTCTCAATAACATTCTTCTCTCATCTACTTCTCAGTTGCCATCCGAATATACTGATTTTCAAGACGTATTTAACAAGACTGATGCACAGACACTTCCGCCACACAGGACCTACGACTGTCCTATAGACCTCTTACCTGGCTCCACAATACCAGTGGGTCACATATACCCCCTATCTAAACCCGAATTAGATCACCTAAAATTATATCTACAGGAAAATCTAGCAAAAGGGTTTATTAGACCTTCCACCTCACCTGCTGGCGCAGGTATATTTTTTGTTAAAAACAAAGATCAGTCGCTCAGACCAATTATTGACTACAGGGAGTTAAACAAACGTACCAAGAAAAATCGCTACCCATTACCCCTCATCCCTGAATTGATAGAAAGATTGCGCACTGCCAAAGTCTTCACAAAATTGGACCTCAGGGGTGCTTACAATCTTATAAGAATGAGAGCTGGAGACGAATGGTTAACAGCTTTCAGAACTCGTTATGGCTTGTATGAATATACCGTTATGCCTTTTGGGTTATGTAACGCTCCAGCTACATTCCAATGTTTCATAAATGACATTTTTAAAGACATCTTGGACACCTTTATAGTAGTTTATCTTGACGACATCTTGATCTATTCTGATACTATACAACAACATGTGACCCACGTGAGAACAGTGTTAGCAAGACTTCGTCAACATAAGTTATACGCTAAACTAGAAAAGTGTGAATTTCATTGCAGTCAAGTCACTTTTTTGGGTTACATTATATCGAACACTGGTATTAAGATGGATGACTCTAAAATCCATGCTATCACTCAGTGGCCTACTCCAAAAAATCGTAAACAAGTACAAAGATTCCTTGGTTTTGCGAATTTCTATCGAAAGTTTATTCGTAATTTCGCCCAGACTGCTAAACCACTTACTGATTTAACAAAACACACAAACACTTTTAACTGGACATCTGACTGTCAGAAAGTCTTCCAACAGTTGAAAACTGACTTCACCACGGCACCTATTCTTAAATTCCCAGACCCAGATTTACAATTTATTGTAGAGGTTGATGCGTCGGATTATGCTCTGGGGGCAGTGTTGTCACAGAAACAATCTCTTACTGATGTGATGCATCCTGTCGCCTATCTTTCCAGGCTCATGCTACCAGCTGAACGAAATTACCCCATAGGGGAAAAGGAATTACTGGCCATCAAAACTGCATTTGAGCAATGGCGACATCTATTAGAGGGAGCTTTACACCCTATTATCGTTATTACAGATCACAAAAATTTACAATATTTACAACAAAGTAGGACTCTCTCCTCCAGACAACTCCGCTGGAATCTCTATTTCTCACGATTCAACTATCTCATCACCTACAGGCCTGGTAGTCGAAACGGCAAAGCTGACGCCCTCTCCCGCAAAGACATTAGACCGCTTAATGTGGAAACCCCGTCTACAGTTATACCCTCATCAAACTTTTTAGGTCTACTCGTTCATAAAGATCCTCAGTTCCAGAAAGCTCAAAATCAGGATTCCACAAAACCAACTCATCTTCTGCAAAGAAATCCAGATGGTTTATATTACCATGGTAAACATCTATACATACCACCTCAGTATAGAATATCCCTTCTACGTGCTCATCATGATTCCCCACTCACGGGACATTTAGGCATACAAAAAACTCTAGAGCTACTTAAGCGTAATTACTGGTGGCCAACTATGCTTTCCTCTGTAGAAGATTATATTTCAAATTGTGGTATTTGTGCCACGTGTAAACCCTCACATCAATCTCCGATGGGACTTCTACAACCATATCCAGTTCCAGAAACCCCTTGGACTCATCTCGCAATGGATTTTATTGTCGATCTACCAAAATCTTTGTCCTACACCTCCATTTTTGTAGTAGTTGATCTACTAACAAAAATGGCGCATTTCATACCAGCTATAGGAGTACCCACTGCACAACAAACTTGCGATTTGTTTATCAGGAATGTTGTTAGATTACATGGGTTGCCTATGGTACTCCTTTCGGACAGAGGATCACAATTCACCTCTCGGTTTTGGAGACATTTATGTAATACTCTACAAGTAACTCAAAAGCTCACAACTTCGTATCATCCACAGACGAATGGACAGGCAGAGCGCACCAATCAGTGGTTGGAGCAGTACCTCCGCTGCTTTTGCTCCAACCAACAGGATCAATGGGCTGACCATCTAGCCCTGGCAGAATTCGCCTACAACAACGCTAAGAATTCTTCAACTGGCTTTAGCCCTTTCTTCCTCAATCATGGACTCCATCCCAGAATCAGCTTCCTTCCTTATGCACCATCTCCCTGTCCTAAAGTCAACGACACTGTGAATGACATCTCCCAGACCTTGTCTGTTGCTCGAGACAACATAAAACATGCACAAGCATCCCATAAACGTTATTATGACTTGCGGCATAAGCCTCAACCTGTCTACCAGGTTGGACAACTAGTATGGTTGTCAACAAAAAATTTGCGCTTACATACACCCTCCAAGAAAATGAGTAGGCTATTTATAGGTCCTTTTCCTATAATTGCCGTTAGGAACCCCGCTACTGTCACTCTACAACTGCCTCACTCATATAAGTTGCACCCGACTTTCCATGTCTCCCTGGTTAAACCCTGTCTTTCCGACAGATTTACCGTGGATTCTGTTACACATGTTCTTTCCCAGGATTTGGAATATGAGATAGAAGCTATTCTTGACTCCAGGAGGCGAAGGGGTGTTTTGGAATATCTAGTACGATGGAAAGGGTATGATCATTCTGAAGACTCATGGGAACCTGCTACTTCAGTCACGGCCCCCAGGTGTGTCTCACTTTTCCACCGTAGAAATCCGGAAAGACCTTGTCCTTAGAACCCTCGCTGTGGGTGTTCTTGGGGGGGGGATATGTCAGATCCTTCCTTTTTTCTCTGCTCACTGCCCCTTTAATGAATGCACCTGCCTATTTAAGACACACCTTTGCCTCTCTTCTATGCTGGATTATCTGCAATTCTCAGTGAACTGTGTGTGAAACTGAGCCACTCCGGCTCCACCTAATTTCCCCAGCATCTCAGAGCGGCACTCTCGCTCTCGCTACTAACCGCAGCTTGTACTTTCAGCTTGTCTCAGACCAGTATCGGCTGCTACCCGCTGACGTCATCAGCTACCGCCTGGAGCCATTCTCACACAGCTCCACGCTGCAAGCCGCAAACCTCCGCGGTCTCACATATAACTTTGCACACCTCTGTTTCCAGGACTGATTAACAGGTCGTATGTTTACCAATACTATTACTTGATACCTTATATCTCATTCGCTTCAGTATCTACCTTGATCAATATTTCACTGAATATCTGGACAGTATTATTGCATGAACCTGAACTTTAATCCTGCCTAATTAGTTTACTGCAGACTTCAGTGTTTGTAGGATAAAACTATCTTGCTGGCAAATATTAATACAGATAGGTTAACCTAGCAAAAGTCATATTTTGTTAACCAACCTGTAACACTATACATATTTTTTGTCAATTCCTATAATAATTGCTATAAGAAATCCTGTATGTTTCACTTCCCATAGTGAACAAACAAACAAGAAATATAATTATAACAACAACACATCTATAAGAGGTTCCTCTTGATGTTAATGTACGGGACAAAAAGGTCAGGGTCTTAATGTTGGTTCGTCAAGGGCAGTCCCAATGGTTCTAGGAATAATTCTGGAGATGATTCTAAATTATCTAAAGGGATATAAAACAGGAACTGAAAACAGGAACAATGCTAGTAATAGTGTAAAAATATCATCAAAAAAACTGCATCAATATAGGTGCGGAGATTATATCTTTTTACTCCTACACTGGTCTAAACTGATTCACTATATAGTTTTATGAACTGCGGTCACCTTTAATTGCATATGGTCGATATTATACCTGCCTCTTATTGGGAGATGTGGGAAATATATCTCCAACTATCATAGCAGATGTTGGGGTCACACATTTAGAAAATCCAATCCCCAAACAACAACAAATTTCAAACTCCAAAGAGTTCTAAAAGAATTCTAATAAAAAATTCTAAAAGAAGGAGTTAAGGTAACTTGACTCCCTATCTGGAAGTTAGGTCTCTTATTATATAAATCAAGGTCCTCATACAGCTATATAGAGCTAGTATGATAATACATGCGTAATAGCCGGATGTTTTACTTTATGAGTCAACTTGTTATTGGTTATTTCATATTTAGTAAATGCGATAGATCTACTCTGTTATTTAGACCCCTAGGGTATAGGCAGTCGAAAATCCATTTGGATTCTGCAGTCAGCAGTTTCTTTTCATAGTCCCCTCCTCTCCAATTAGGTTTTACTAGCTGAATGCCTATGTAACTGAATATTTTTTTGGTTTCCTTGGTGGTGATTCGTAAAGTGACTATATAGTGGGGTTTTGATGTTCTTGTGTTTAATCTGCAGTAGATGCTTTCTGATCCTGTCTCTCAGGAGTCTACACGTCTGTCCTATGTATTGTAGACCACAACTGCACTGTATCAAATATATTACCCCTTTACTACTGCATCTTATTAGATCCCTGATTTCGTATTGGACCTTTGTGTTGTGTGACATTAAGTTTCTTGTTTTCATCCCCCTCTCACATGCCTTACAGCTCGGGCATGGAAAAAACCCTCTAATGTCTCTGCCATATATGTCCTTGACTTTGGTTTTTGTTTTCTTAGGTATACTTGGTAACAATATGTTCTTTAAATTATCCGTTTTCCGATATATGAATTTCGGTCGTGATGGTAGTTTATCTCCTATTACCTCATCATTTTTCAAAAGCGGCCAATGTTTCTCAATGATCCTTTATACAATATGTCTATTCTCACTATATTCTGTTATGAAAGGAATAATACGTGGGTCATTCTCAGAGTTATTACTGACATTCTTGCATCTATATTTCAAGAGGTCTTTCCGATCTCTGCATTTGACTTCCTCTATGTTTTCTTTCTCAAGGCTACCCTCTTCATAACCTCTTTCTAGAAATCTGTTCTTTAAAATTGTGGCTTGCTCTACCCATTTAGTGGAATTGGAGCAGTTTTTCTTCAATCTAAGAAGTTGCCCTTTGGTATGTTTAACTTCCAATTCTTATGATGACAGCTATCTCGATGGTTGTAATTATTACAGTCTACTTCTTTAAAGAATGTAGACATCTCCAATTTCCCATTTTTAACTTTAATTTTTAGATCTAGGAAGGGGATTTCTGTAGTACTATATTCATATGTAAACTTTAAGTTATGTATATTGTCGTTCATAACCTTTATAGTATGCTCCATATCTTCTATGGAGCCCTTCCATATTAGAAGGATGTTATCTATATATTTGTGGTAGAGGACCAGATCCGCTCTAGCTGGGCAGGACTCCCAAAATATGCAGAGACACAAGACAATAGAGAAATATATAGACCACCACCTCATCTGAATCATGCAGAGACACAAGACGATAGAGAAACATATAGACCACCACCTCATACAGAACAAAGACAGGGGGACAAACGCACCACCAACAAAGCACCAAACTTAGGGACTAATGAACATCACCGAGCCTCCACATCAGGGCATTCTTTTTTAGGGATACCTCAGACAACCACCAAAGAGTTAGAAAGGGCATCCACAAAAAGAAAGAACTCATGCCCAGAGGACTTTCAAACACCCACAGAAAAAAGAAAACCCATAGAGGCAAGAGAGGAGGAAGGAAATTGAATAGGATCATTAGTCCCCCCTCATCTAATACTGACCCTCCACCTAAAGGTATATACAACTTAAGTTCGATTAAGCTCACAGAGAAAGAGTCCTCTGTCCTACATTATGATTCCTATCTTTTGCTCCGTCTAAAGGCCTGAATAAATTCAATACATTTGTGAATGCAAAAGAGTTTGTTAGGAAACTCACACTCAAAAGGCATTTTATGATATCTCCGCTAGAATCATACCCATCGTATCATGGTAATACTTACCAAAGTGACCATAATCCCACTAACAGTGTTTACCAACACACTGATCTGAAACCAAGATCTTCGTTTTTCCCGGTTGCAAGTAAAGGCAACGCTATAGAAACATTTGATACAATGATTTGCAATGAAATTAGGGACATTAAAAACAAAAAACTAAACAGACATAAACATAACCTTTCTCGGGAACAATTACAGACTATCAAAACCCTTGAGAAAAAACTTACAATTAAGAATGCAATAGGATTTTTTCTGACAGACAGACATATGAGGTTTTAAAAGAGAATTTGATAGAATCTTGGGTGAAGCAAGAACCAATGGGATATTGAATGAGAAAGACTTTAAGTATATAAATATTAAATATCCCATAACCCTAGTGCTCTACTATCTCCCCAAGATCCACAAATCTCTAACAAACCCCCCCCCGGAGACCAATTATCTTGGGGATTGGTTCACTGTCGAGTTACCTGTCAGAATATGTCGATAAAAAACTTCAAAGATATGTAACCCAGGTACCATCTTATCTAAGGGACTCGGCCCAGGTATTGAATATATTGGAGGATATATAGTGGGCTGAAAACTACAGTATAAACTAGCTACTTGTGACATCACGTCCCTCTACACCAGTATACCCCATGAGGGGGGTTTAGAGGCTGTAAACTACTTTCTAAAGAAAGACCCTAGTGTGCCCAAATTACAGAAGGATTTTATCCTAGATGGTATATGTTACATTTTGACCCATAATTATTTTTAACAACAATGGGGTATTTTATAAACATACATGTGGCACAGCTATGGGGACCAGGTTCGTGCCTAGCTATGCGAATTTATATATGGGGCAATGGTAACTCATATTTTGGGAGTCCTACCCAGCTAGCGCGGACCTGGTCCTCTTCCACAGATACATAGATGACATCCTTATAATATGGAAGGGCTCCATAGAAGATCTGGAGCATACTATAAAGGTTATGAAAGACAATATACATAACTTAAAGTTCACATATGAATATAGTACTACAGAAATCACCTTCCTAGATCTAAAACTTGAAGTTAAAAATGGGAAATTGGAGACGTCTACATTCTTTAAAGAAGTAGACTGTAATAATTACATCCACCGAGATAGCTGTCATCATAAGAATTAGAAGTTAAAACATACCAAAAGGGCAACTTCTTAGATTGAAGAAAAACTGCTCCAATTCCACTAAATGGGAAGAGCAAGCCACAATTTTAAAGAACAGATTTCTAGAAAGAGGTTATGAAGAGGGCAGCCTTGAGAAAAATAGATGCAAGAATGTCAGTAAAAACTCTGAGAATTACCCACGTATTATTCCTTTCATAACAGAATATAGTGAGAATAGACATATTGTAGAAAGGATCATTGAGAAACATTGGCCCCTTTTGAAAAATGATGAGGTAATAGGAGATAAACTACCATCACGACTGAAATTCATATATCAGAAGACGGATAATTTAAAGAACATATTGTTACCAAGTATACCTAAGAAAACAAAAACCAAAGTCAAGGACGTATATGGCAGAGACATTAGAGGGTTTTTTCCATGCCCGAGCTGTAAGGCATGTGAGAGGGGGATGAAAACAAGAAACTTAATTTCACACAACACAAAGGTCCAATACGAAATCAGGGATCTAATAAGATGCAGTAGTAAAGGGGTAATATATTTAATACAGTGCAGTTGTGGTCTACAATACATAGGACAGACGTCTAGACTCCTGAGAGACAGGATCAGAGAGCATCTACTGCAGATTAAACACAAGAACATCGAAACCCCCCTATATAGACACTTTACGAGTCACCACCAAGGAAACCAAAAAGATTTTCAGTTACATAGGCATTCAGCTAGTAACACCTAATTGGAGAGGAGGGGACTATGAAAAGAAACTGCTGACCGTAGAATCAAAATGGATTTTCGATCTGGACTGCCTATACCCTAGGGGTCTAAATAATAGAGAAGATCTATCGCATTTACTAAATATGAAATAACCAATAACGAGTTGACTCATAAAGTAAAACATCCAGCTATTACGCATGTATTACCATACTAGCTCTATATAGCTGTATGAGGACATTACTTTATATAATAAGATACCTAACTTCCAGATAGAGAGTCAAGTTACCTTAACTCCTTCTTTTAGAATTTTTTATTAGAATTCTTTTAGAACTCTTTGGAGTTTGAAATTTGTTGTTTGGGGATTGGATTTTCTAAATGTGTGACCCCAACATCTGCTATGATAGTTGAAGATATATTTCCCGCATCTCCCAATAAGAGGCAGGTATAATATCGACCATATGCAATTAAAGTTCACCGCAGTTCATAAAACTATAAAGGGAATCAGTTTAGACCAGTGTAGGAGTAAAAAGATATAATCTCCACACCTATATTGACGCAGTTTTTCTGATGATATTTTTTTACACTATTACTAGCATTGTTCCTGTTTTTAGTTCCTGTTTTTAGATCCCTTTAGATCATTTAGAATCATCTCCAGAATTATTCCTAGAACCATTGGGACTGCCCTTGACGAACCAACATTAAAACCCTGACCTTTTTGTCCCATCCACTAACATCAAGAGGAACCTCTAATAGATGTGTTGTCTTCATTATGGTTGTTTATAGTTAATTTATCAGCTAGCCACTATATTAGCCATTTTGCTAAAAACTGTAGTTTTAGGTTTTAGCACTTATAATTGCTTGTATAAGTTTACATAAGGTTTATATTCTAGCGCACACCAATCTGGTAGTGTATATTTATCGTAATAAGATGTGCCAGTTTTTGACATCTAGAGCCTGTGGGTACAGTGTGGCATTAACATACTAAGAGTCACATTGTATAATTTCTAAGCCCGTTTTTTCAGATTTTATATGTTCAGATTTTATATGTTCAGATTTCTTGTAATTTTAATACAATTAGGCATTGCTTGATATCTAATGAAACATCACCGGTTTGCACACTTAGGAATCCCAAAAATATCTCGTAGTTGGTAGCCTATTTCAGACAAACATTGAGAATAACACCCATCTGAGTTCAAGGTATACATATGGCAGTTACCTGCCGTAATACGAAACCGGAAGTGACATTACACTTGGTCGGCGATAGTGACGCAGTAAGGAATGATGTCACTTCCGGTCTGCCGATCTCATGCAAACAGGAGGGTAACAGCATTTGAAAGAGCAAACTATATTATTCACTCAGTCTGTTAGCATAAAGAATAGGTCACACGATTATGATTATAAGGAAGGGGTACAAATGTTAAAGTGTTAATGGCACAAAATGGAAGGTAAACATAAGGAGGTTATTACTTCTGGTTTACTAATAACAGATTTTGGCGCCAAAATAACGACGGTACTGATTGGATACTTACACTTATAAATGAAGCTACCATAGTACACCATAGTATAGTCTTGATAAAGGCCTAAAGAAGGGCTGAAACGCGTTGACATTTTATGGTAAGCTTCATACTGATTATTTCTACAGTATTTAGCAATATTGCACCATGTTGTATTTGTTTTAATTACAGGATTGAAAAAAAGCAGCTTAGGGGATAGAGTCTTGGATAAAACCGGATCTTCCCTCCAACTATATTTCCCAACTCTTAAAAATCACACTTTGAGGATTCACCACTAAGAAGGATTATAACATTATCACTGACAACTACCACAAATATATAGAATTTTGTTTTGCCATCTCTAACTACACATTATTTTATGGATATGTTTTTCACCTATTTTTTCACCCATTTTAATATTTAATTAATTCAATTATTATTTTTTTCCACAAATTTCTCACATATTTTTCAGTATTTTTATATTTTTTATATTTTTCACTAATTTTGGTAAGGAGAGAGAGAGCCCTAATTTTAAATGTTGTTGTTGTATTTTTCCCCAAAATCAACTTCACCAAGCAGTGATTCAAACCTTCCCCCAGCTGATGAGTAGCAAATACTATGAAATAATCTATCCTGGAATGGTTATGAATCACTGCACTAACCCTAGCTAAGCTTATAAGCTGTGTGAACAGCGATGCTTTGGCGTAAAGGGAATCTGCTAAAAAGCAGACTTGAAGTAAAAAGGTGTGTCATTGTGAACCTAATTTGCATATCTTACCCAGAATCCTTTGCTGCATTGGAAACACTGTAATTCAGAGGTTTTCTGTTGGAAAAACAAGCCTTTTGGCCTGTCTAGATTTGTTAATGACCTACACAATGAGTTATTTTCTCTATATTTTGTGCGTAGTGGAGGATTTTAAACTCACATTTTACCTCCCCCTAATTTTAAATGTTGTTGTATTTTGCCCTGAAATCAACTTCACCAAGAAGTGATTCAAACCTTCTCCCAGCTGATGAGTAGCAAATACTACGAAACAGTCTGTCCTGGGATGGTTATTAATCACTGCACTAATCCTAGCTAAGTTTATAAGCTGTGTGAACAGCGATGCTTTGGCGTAAAGGGAATCTGCTGAAAAGCAGACTTGAAGTAAAAAGGTGTGTCATTTTGCACCTAATTTGCATATCTTACCCAGAATGCTTTGCTGCATTGGAAACACTGTAATTCAGACTGGGGAATGGTAAATAAAGGGATTATCTATATTTTTAAACAATAACATTTTTGGTGTTTACTATCCCTTTAAGTAGATGATAACATGAAAAAACATTTATGTAATATTTATATTTAATAATGTGTTATACTGTGTATATACTGTAAATATGTCACATTCCAATGTTCTTCAGAGTAACATTACAACAAGTATGTACATAATAGCACTCAACTACAGTTATTGAGGAAAAATTGGCAATATTTTATGTTTACCAAAACATAGGAACAAGAAGGTCTGGTTAAAATATAACTTTTATTGAGTGTGTATTAAAATAATCGAAAACCCCAATAAAAACACTAATCAAACATGTACAAGCACAACTATAAGCGAACAGAATGTCAATAAAGATAATTGACAGTTACAGTATAAAGGTAGTAAGTTACCTATAGGGTTGCTTATAGATACTAAATAGCTGGAAATATATATATAGCGAATAATGTTGGTGGCAATATAGGGCGGCACAGATTGTTACATTGATTGGCACTAGTCAGTTACTGGGCTGTAAAAGGCCAAACCAGAGTGGTAATAAAAGTTGTACTAGTCGGACAGGGAGGTACACTCACGAGCGTAGATGAGTGGGGTAAGGATAAGTGGTGCAATGTAAAAAGATGAAGCGTTGATGCAGGCGTCTGAGATACTTGCTCCAGTTCTTAAGGTAGATAGGGGACGTGGCTAATCAGTAAAATGATCAAAAGAGCCACCCTTCATTAAAGGCAGGAACTAATACATTTATTGAATAGGATAAGATATTATTAAAATAAATGTGTCCTTATTTACCTACATAGGAATATATGCAGTGATTAGGAATGTGATTCACTGTCTGCTATCACTTTGAGTAGGTGTATCTAAGCAAATATTATCTATGTGGCAATATATTCTACTTGTAATTCAGCAGCATCAAATGTATGCTGAAACTTGGTACATAATTTAGGAATGTAATTCACTGTCTGCTATCACCTTAAGGAAGTGTATCTAAGTAAATATTATCAATGTGGCAAGATATTCCACTTGTAATTTAGCAGCATCAAATGTATGCTTTATATCAGATTAGAATGCTGAGACTTATTATGTAGTTAGTAATAAGTGTGGCTATGCCACCAACATTTAACATTTAATTAATGTCTGAACTGGAGCATAGAAGTTGGCTGGCCACATAGAACTGTGTGGTAACTTATGGGACGTAAATGCGTTAATTTATAGAAAGAACTTGCTTAGTTCATCAACAACCACAAATGATATAGCCTTAACATTTTCCCTAACAGTGATATCATCCTGCACCTCTGCAAAACAGCAGAGATCTACATTAGCACTTTTTAAAATTATATAAAACATAAAATCACAACAATACTCACACATAGGGCTCGATGAGCTAAAGGTCTCTGGGCTGACAAGATTATTTTGCTCGCCAGTACTATTGTAATGATGTACATACACACATATATTCACATATAAACACATATTTACATATGTATAAGTGATGTAGGGTCAACTGTTCCCAGTATAGGACTACATTACACTATAGTAGTACATATTATTTGATAAAGACTTCCCTCATTCCCATTCCCAATAAATACACAACACCAATGTAGTGGCAAAAAAATTGTAAAGGTCACTTTATTTTACATATATATATATCTGTATATATGTATATTTATCAGTACCAGCAATGAGTCCCCTAACTAAACCCCATTAATTGCGGCAAACTTGACAATTGACACTCAATTGTTAACACCTAAGGGTAGCCACCGCTCCCCCAGCCATCCTACTAGGTGCTTAACTTACACCGCACCAAACGCTGCATTGCGCATGTGGAAAAATGTACTGGCTCGTCCGTAGACCTATAGTTCCACTTACGCTCTGTGCTTTACTCGGTCAAACCGTGCACCACTACTGGCCGCAAATTACCACCACCCTAAAAAAGAGGGGACTCTTTTTGCCACCACAACCATGACATTAACCTTCCCTTACATGATCATGACCTTCACTTACCATGCCTTGCAAGGTGACTCTTATGTCTTCCAGGAAAATGTCTAACCCAATATCAGATAAGTGTACCCCGTCCGGCCTGTACATCTCTGTGCAATCCACCCTTATTTCCGTGTGCCTAGCCCATGCATGCCTTTCTGGCGCGTGTAGTATCATGAGAAATTTCATAATCGCACCGTGACTCGACCCCCCACCAGTTCTGTCTTGATATTATGGGGGACCAGACTATCCTCAGGTGTTTCCATTTTGTGGTAAGCCACTGCATATCTGATTTGATAGCCGCTATCAAATCTATATTTTGCCAGTAACCTATGTCGTTTCCCCCTAGGTGAATTACTATAATGTTAGGGGCAGTACAAAAACAAAAAAGAACACCCCGCGCTATTAATATGTTGCCCCCAACTGATAACCAATACAGCAGTCTTAATATATCAAAGCCGCCTATAGCGGTACAGTCACAGAATAGTAGTGTATAAAAAAGTCTATATCGGTACTCAAATACCTCCGTTAACAGTCACTAGTCACAGGGGTGTATGTTCAACCGAATCCGATGACTGTTATTGATGGTTTTTTCGAAAGGCGGCCAGGTTTATTCCTGCTGTAAACTCCGTGAGGCTCTGCTCCAATATTGGCGTCCTCGCCTGGCGTGTTCCTCTGTTGCGCTTATTGATGACGTCACAAACTTGCTGTGTACAGCACAATCCGATGCAGCTCTACAGATGTGGAGATCTTAAGCACTCCACCAGGAACGGCAATGTCATAAAAGAGAAAACAAAGAGCGCATCCGGATTCAAGTGGGTTTATTTAACAAAGATACATTAGACACACAAATAGGATAACACTTACAGGATTCCAATTATAAAAGGCAGATAAAAAGGTGTTCAACTTGATGCTGACCGGACCAAAAGCCACAAGCCCTCCAAGTGGTAGCTGGACCCCCACAGTAATCAATTGTAGCAAGTCTATTCAAAATTTCACCTATATGGTGTATGTTTTAACCTCAACGCGTTTCTCCCGTATAACGAACGGGCTTTCTCAAGAGGACAGGTGAGTCTCACCTGTAAAGTTGTTCTATATATGGATTTGATTAACCAATCAAATTTTGCCTCCATTCTAGGATAGCACACCCCTTTCTGTGTGCAATCCAGGTTTAACTATTTAACTTCTGATCCACACATTAAAAAATACATAAAATTGCGAGACAAAGATAACTTAAAATTGTACACAAAAATGATTATCATTTCATAGTATTGATAAAATGAAATCTGTTAAAACATAAGCATGTGTAATAAATTAAAAATAAATACATTTATACACAATATAAAATAACCTATGCATACTAAAAAATGATAAACCATGCATTAGAATTGTCTATTAAAATTTGCTAACAATACAAATTAATACAGGTTTCTAGTTTAAATGTGCTAAATATTAATATAGTACGTATATACAAGGATATTGTCTGTCCGCCAAACATTGTGCTTACATGTGTGCTGCCACATCTATGTCAATATTCAGCCCCAATGGAGTCAAACATTTCATCTTATAGATCCATAAAGTTTCTAATTTACGCAGTTTAAGGAGTCTGTTACCCTCTTTAGGAGGCACCCAGTCTATGACCTGTATACGTAAACTACTAGGGTTACAATTATGTGCCTCCATGAAATGCCTGGGAACACTATGTTTGGGATATTTCTCTTTAATGTTATTTATATGCTCATATACTCTCCTCTTTATTTTTCTTTTTGTGCGGCCTATATAATACAGGCCACACCCACACTCAAGGAGATACACTACATATGTAGAATGACAGTTACTCCTGATCTTGATGTTAAACTGTTGTGAGTGATCAGAATTAGTAAATGTAATAGAGTTGTTTATGTGTTGGCACATTACACAATTTTTCTTTCCACACTTAAAGGTTCCTTTTTTACCCGTCAGCCAGCAAGAGTTGTTAGTTTTATTTTCCATTGGTCTTTTCAATCTGCTAGGGGCTAAAATGTTTTTGAGATTTTTCCCTTTCTTGAATGTTAACTCTGGATTGTTTCCTAGTTGGCTTCCTAAAATGGGATCAGCCTTTAAAATCGACCAATGTTTATTAAGGATCCTTCTAATTTGTTTTGCTCCCTCATTATATGTTGTTATAAACCTTATAGATGTCTCCCCCTCCTTTCTTAAGTGGCTACTATTTCCATTTTTCTTATTTGTCAATAGATCTTTCCTATCCTTTTGCAGAGCTTTTTCTTTTGCAACTCCCAAGAGTTTCTTATCATAACCTTTCCGAATTAATTTATTTTCTAATATTTCTGATTCCAAATAAAAATTGTTTTCATGAGTACAGTTCCTACGCATACGGAGGAACTGGCTATAAGGGATATTTTGTTTCCAGCTCTTTTTATGTGCACTGGAGTAATCGATAAAGCTATTTCTTTCCGTCTTTTTTCTAAAGTTGGTGACTGCAATTTTATTGAATTCATCTTTGTACAGGATTAGATCCAGGAATTCAATGGATACGCTCGAATGATTCCCAGTGAATTTCAAATTGAATTCATTATTATTAATGTAGCCATAGAAATCCTGGATCTCAGATTCATTGCCCTGCCATAAGATGATAATATCATCGATATAGCGACTATATTGTATAATATTTCTATCAAAGGCATTTTCTGCCCATATGTACTTCTTTTCAAAATGATTCATATAAAGGTTCGCATATGAGGGTGCGAAAGTCGTCCCCATCGCGGTCCCGTTTGTTTGTAGGTATATTGAGTCTTCGAAGTTAAAATAGTTATGGGACAATATGAATCTAATGCTATCACTCAAAAACTTAGCATGTTCTGGCGGAAAGTTAGGGGCCCCCCACCTTGCTGCTGCCTGGTTAATAGCTTGTGTGAGGTGTTCCCATCTCATGCCTCTCCTCTTATTTGATAAAGACTTCCCTCATTCCCATTCCCAATAAATACACAACACCAATGTAGTGGCATCTTATTGATTCTTTTTTAAGGTGGAAGCCTAACTGATGGTTATTATCCTTTGTCGCCTTAACTGCTGCCGAGTGTATGTAGGAGTGTCCCACTATCCATACTCTCACCACCCTTTCCCTGACATCTGTATGGAAACAAAGAAAAAGAAGGCATAGTTCAAACTCCCAAGGAATCTTTATTCCTCAGCGAAATTTTCCAAAACCTGCTTACATCACATTTCCATTGTTTGTTACGCAACTATCATTAGATTGCACTACATTATTAATTACTATTTGTTCACAAATTATTTATTTTTATTATTTTTTTTTTTTGTATGGTCTGACATAAGACTTAAAACAGTCAGACCTTCATCTGCTGAGCTTTTTAATCTGCTCCCCTGTGGCCTCCTCAATGCTGCTGACATAGCTGCTCCTATTCTAAAGGAGTGCGTATTATACCTGGAGGAATCCCACCCCAACTTCTGTACTGTTAACTTCAGTATTTGTCTGAATTGAAAAACGGTCACTGGCTCTCCCTTGGAGTGTATAAGCAAAGGCTTGCCCCCTTTTGGACGCTTAGCAATTTAATTATGTACGTTCTTTACCAGGCATGTTCTCCTATTGCTGTCCCTATTAATGGATACCCAACATCCCTTTCCCTCTTGGTCAGTTTTTGACCTCCTCACGTATACCATAATGGACTCTTGATACCAACGTACATGTCCCATTTGTAAACCCCCTACCTGATCCTTCTTGTTTTGCGATATTACTTCAGTAAATCTAAATGCACCTGTGAATGCTAATGAGTATATCGCTCTAAACAGTTTCGTTTCAAATTTGTCTTTACAAATATACTTTAATTTCTTTAGAATTAAAACCAGCCTCTCCTTCATTATAGGCTCCCTTTGGTCTTTTCTTGTGTTACCCTTATCCCATCCCTTCACCACTTTCTTAATGATAAACTGCTTACTGAAGTCACTGCCCCCCCCCAAATGATTAAAAAATTCTGAGACCCATTCCCCCCAGTACCTTGTGTAATTGCTCCACGTTCGGGGGGCCAAGGATTGTTTTACCAACTCCCCAAGGATGCTTTCGGATTCACCACCTGCCAAAGATAGCATGGGCATGCTGTTCTAGTTTTTTCTGCATTAGGTGCCATTTTCCAGAACACATCCCTTTTTACCCGAGATAGCACATCAGCTAGTGTGTTTTTTACAACAGGCACGTGGACTGCTGTAAATGTGATGTTACTTTGCATGCACCTACATACCAACAACCTAAACAGTTTAATTACTGGATTTGATTTTTGACGCCAAATTGTTAATAGCATGCACTGCACTCATGTTGTCTGTCCAAAATCTTACACTTTTGTCTCTTAGCTGATGGTGCCAAATATCCACCGCGACTACTATTGGGAAAAGCTCCAAGAGTGTGAGATTTTTTGTAGCGCCTATTTCCACACAATTTTTTGGCCATGTCTTCGCGCACCATTGCCGTTGAAATAAACACCGAACCCATGAGAACCATCTGCATCTGTGAACAAGTGCAGCACCTGGTTGGACTGAGGCCCCTTATGCCAAATTCTAACACCGTTAAACTTAGAAATAAATGTTGCCCACATTTTTATGTCCTCTTTTTCAGGGCCCTTGTAAATTTAATGTGGTCCCTAGAGTTAGACTTGCCGTCGCCTGTTCTAAACGCCTGTTGAAAACTCTACCCATGTGTATAACCTTACATGTAAAGTTTAGCAGCCCTAGCAGTGACTGCATTTCTTTGAGTGTCAGGTACCTTGCTGTGCTTGCCCTATTTAATTGACTAGCAAGATTTTCCAGCTTGTCCTGGGGAAGGCTGCACTTTTGCTCCAGTGTATCTATTTGGATACCCAGGAATGTAAGTGACGTTACTGGTCTTTCAGTCTTTTCCTGTGCTATTGGGACCCCCAATTGTTTTAGCAGCAATTGCAACTGGGCCATTAACAACACGCACTGCCTAGTTCTGCTAACCCCTGCCAACAAAAAATCATCCAAATAGTGCGCTATACTGCCTAACCCTGTTCTCACTACCAGCATGTCATGTATAAATGAGCTGAACTCCTCAAAGTATGCACACTATATCGCACAGCCCATTGGTAAACAACGGTCATAGAAATACTCCCCTTGAAATCTCCTACCCATCAACCTATAGCTCTGCGGGTGTTATGGTAACAATCTAAATGCTGCCTCAATGTCAATTTTTGCCAATTCTGCGCCTGGCCCTAACTCTCTTATCATTTGTACTGCTTGGTCAAAGGATTGGTATTTTACTGAACATAGCTGCTCATCTATCACATCATTTACTGAGGTACCTTTTGGAGCAGACAGGTGAAATTATCATATTTAGTAATGGTGGCTTTTTAAATGGGCCCACTACCCTCCCCAACTTCACCTCTTTCCTAAGTTTCTCTCTAATAGTTTCAGGGTATTGGTAGGCTGAAATTAAGTTACAGGATTTACCGGCTCTTATCTCTTTTTGCGTTGGTATGCAAAAACCGTTTGTAAATGAATTTGTCAGGAAGGTGGCTCTTGTTGTATTATCATATGTTTGCAGCATTCTAAGAATTATTGGGATATGGAGTGCGGTGTATTGTTGAATGTGATTAGTTAGTTTGTGATTGGTTGGTTCCCTTGCCTTGTGTGGCCCGAAAGGGCCGCCTGGCATTTCTATTACAGTCTGCACCTGGGTGTCCTCCCTTACAGTATCTGCATACATGTTTAAAATTACAATTCTGTCTGTCACATTTTTTTGTCATTATATGCCCAACATAACTTTTTATTTCCCTCCTCCGTCGTGTTATTACCCACCCCATAGCCAAAATAGCTTCCCTTCTCCCTGACCTCCAAAGGTTGTGTATACCTCCAATATGGTATGCATAAATCTAGCCAGACTCTCCCCTTGTGTGGGTCTATCTTTTAAGTAGCAAGCTGCATATAATAGAAAACCCTTCATACATTGCACTCCTAGGGGCATAATTTCTTTTCTGCCATTTGTCACTTTTCTTTCCCTTATCCTTCATTGCCACCTTGGTTAGCTGAAATACATCTATGTATCGACCCAATCTAGCTTTCCTTATTGTTTTTTGTTTCAAATGTTCCCATAGAGGGTCTAGTTCGCATGCAATCCCTGATCTATCAGCTGATGTAGCAGTTTCACATTCAAGTTGTACTTTTTTGCTAGTTTCCCTTTTGCTATTTGTATGTGCTCCTTGCATGGCACCCTGCTTGGTATTTGTTTTCATTTTTTGCAACAATTTCAGGATCTTATTGCATTTGGAGTCAGATAAGGAGTTCTGATCACTTTTATCACTTAAATCATTGCACTCACTCATGTCCTTGTTAACGTCTGTCTGATCACTGAGTGTTCCCTTTCCATTTGTAAATTGCCTGTGCGTTCCTTTTGGAGCCATCCGTTTCCCGTGGTGTCCGCTGTGATGCTAAGAAGGGAGAGAGTGGGGGAGGGGAACAAAATAACAGGGATTTTGGGGCTCCCTAGAAGGGGAAGGGGGAAAAAATTGGGGGAGGTAGCCATCCCTGGTGGGAGAATTATAGGATGAAAGGGGGGGAGGGTAGGGATAATTATAGGAGGAGGATGAAGGGTAAACATGGTGGAGGGGGTGCCCCTGTTTTAGACTGCCCTGGGAAGCTCGCAGCCTGGAGGAGGGTAGGGGGGGCCTGAGGGAAGCATCTACCCCTTTTTCTGAGCTTAACTTGGAGGGAAGCCTAAACCTGACAGATACCCCTGTTCGGTGCCTAGGATAGGTGGGGAAGACAGGATAGTATCTGCTTGACCATCCGCAGTAAACTTTTTATTGGACCCTGCTGCTCGGCCGTTTTTGAGGGGGGGCATTTTTTCCCTGTGGGAATCGGGACCGGGATGAGATGCGCTATCTAATTTAGGGGATGGAAGGGGGACTGGTGTAGCCGCTACCGGCCTAGCTAATTTTTTAGGGGTGGGAACGGAGGATAACACTAGTTTTATCTTCCGTTCCCCTGCAGATATCCTACGTGGTACTGGGCCTATCCGCAACCGGAAGTGACGACCGCTGTCATTTCCGGTTGGGAGTAGGAGGGGTTGCCAATACGTTGTATGGGAGCTGGATGTGCATGCAAGATGGCGTAACCGGAAGTGACGACTGCTGTCGTTTCCGGTTGGGAGTAGGAGGATGAGGGCTTGCCGATGCGTCTGCCATGTTTGATGGAAGCCGGGTGCACAGGCAAGATGGCGACTGCCCATGGCGGCCCTCCCTGGGACTGGTGGAGGGGGAAGCAGGGGAGAGGTACGGGGGGCTGTGCATACTGTGGTAGGGACTGGGAAAAGGCTGGCAATCAGGTGAGGGAGACCTCGATATGGAATAGACTGAACTTGGAGAATTAATGGGATAAGAATAGGAAGAGGCAGAAGGTGTAATGTTATGCCTCTAAATAAGGTAAGTAAATAAGTGAGACAAAATGTGGATCTCAACTGGTTAATAAAGCCTCAAATAGTTTATATGTTACACAACTCTGGAATCAATTACTATTGGTAAGTAATGATGGTAAGAGGTTGTGTGGATTTATTTAAATTGGATTATCAATTTCCAAATTATAAAGGAGAGAATTCAGAGTCTCTTATTTGCAAAGAGAGATGAATTTGAGATAACAGGCAGACTGGTATGGAACGAGTAAATTGTAACTTTCATTAATTAGGTGATCCAAGTTTTACTGGTGTACTGTTATTAACACACTTTACTTCCTTCCGATATTTAGGTTCAGTCACAGGTACTAATAAACTTTGTTAGACTTTAGCTTTTCCAAATACAGCAAACGATAAGGTAACTAAAGAAATACCTGTAATAATCCTGTGTACTCGGAGTGTAACAGAGAGCTTGGCGGTCTTAGTCGGGCTGCACAACTGTGAAGCGTGAGTCACAGCGGGAGGTGTTCCACTTAGGAAGAAGATGATTGGCAAGGAGAGGTGAGTGACGTGACGTCACGACTCGCTGTACTCTTCGGAAAGAACGCTGAGAGAAAAAATAAGTTTATTTCCAAGTCCCATAAGAGAAACAGTGTTTCAAGAGTACCTTCTGATTGTGGCCACAATAGCAAGTCCTTATGTGGAGGTAGGTGAGCCGCCGTAAACGCTGACTTGTGGTCCTCTCCTGTACAACAGAGTCTGTGTAGGAACCTTGTCTGTAAATAAAGCTGATAACAGAGTTAGTTATAAAGCGATCCAATCTTTAGTTAAAGATCAGTTTTCCAGTTGCCATAAGTTCAAACAAAACAACAGTCTTTGTGATTAACGCTATTAGCTTAGAGAGGTAGTTGCTGCAAGGTTGCAGGTAACAAAATACTAAGCACTGAGCTTAGCAGGCGGGAAGTATTTAAAGGGGAAGAGGATAAATGGAGTGAAGCCACTTAAAGCTACAGTCCAAAGTAAATTAACCTGACAGAAGGGGACTGAGAGCAGGGAGAAGCGCCAGGGAGATGCAGAGGGGAAACAGAGGGAGCAGGGGAATGAATGGGAACTATAATATTATGTGTCTTAGCTTTGTTCTCATCTGCCACTCTTTTGCTCCTCCTAGGTAGCTGTATGGTCACCACACTGTCCAGTAATCTCCTTGGCAGTATCTGTTTCCTGCTTCCATGCTCCATGCCACTTGGATCTTCCAGACTTCACGAGGCCCGACCCTCCCCTTCCTTTGCCCACAGCTCCCCCCCCCCCCTTGCTGGGAGGGCGTGGAGAGCTGCAGGCCATGTTTACTTCCTTCATTGTCCCCCACACTTACTGTGCTCCCTGCCTATATGGCACTCCACACTCATAAACATGACAGCTACTCTACCTGTAGGCCATTTTGTATGTAAGTGAACTTCTATTGATTGTGCTCAAGGGCAGGGCATTCCTCTCCTTTGTATTATTTAAATAACTCAATTATTGCACTGTTATGCTCGCTTACAAATGTAACATACCCTTATTGTATTTGTTAGTGTATATAATGCTTCCCTCTAATGTTTTCATCTTTGTATAAAATCTGCTGGCGCTTTATAAATAACCGATATTAATAATAATAATATTTTTGTTTATCTACACATTTTCTGAAGCTCCAGCTCATAGTGAGCATGTGCAAAAGTGCACAGCATATATGTATATTCAATTTGTGGCTGGCTGATGGCTGTCACATGGTATAGGGGAAGTGAAAATTGGAATAACTTTGAAATTTGCCAGACAATATTTTATTGCTCATTTAAAATTAAAACTAAGTGCTCTTGCATTCTCTTTTTATTATGTTTGTTTCGATTATACAATTTTACTGTATGTAGTGGTCCTTTAATAAACATAATAATAATAATTATAGTACCATTAAAGGTTTACTTTCTGTTATCATTTTTAAGCCAAACAACTAACATATTAAAGTTAACAAACATTAATTAAAACCTACTGACCTATATTTTCTCCAAAATGAAGCTTCATAACGTTATAAAAGTTATATCTTTTATTCGCCGGTGATGTCACGTTATCCTGCCCACTATTTTCAGCACTGCGTGTTCAAAATACTTAAACCAATGAAATTGCGTTTATTTGCATCTCATTATCTACCTATACATTCCCAATACGCATCCGTTTAAATGCGGCTCTAATGCGCATGTGCAATATGACCTACTGAAGACGAAGTTACCCACAAACAATTATAATGTTCTACTATTTTCCAGGGAGTCTTCCAGGGAGTGACGTTTGCAGTGACGTTGCACAAACTTGCGCATGCGCAGACCAAATTTAAAGCACCATTTTGAAACCTAGGTATTGTAAACGGATTAGTACGAAGCAAAGGATACCTACAGAGTGGGTTTGGAAAACAATTAAATTTGCAGACAAGATTTCTGATATACGGTAGAGATATGTTAATGAGATGCTATTGATAAAAAGCGTATTTGGGGTAGCTAGTTAGTAACAAGCATAGAAAATATTTACTTACAGTGGCCCTTTAAGGCTACTTTATCCATTTACCATACATTCCATGCATTATAATTGCAATTTATAACAGATCAAGGTCTGTGGTGAGATGTGGAATCTCCTCGGGAATCCTCTCTTTCCAGAAACATCCTGAGATTAAGAGTGATATACCTGGCTCTAAGAGTCATGATTCTCGTCTAGTTTTGCATACTGTTCATATTCATAATGCAATAATGGTAGCATATCAAGCGGAAAAGCACAGTGGTGTCAGAAGAAGTTTACATCCTTAAAGGGACAGTAAAATCAGAACTAAACTGTCATGATTCAGATAGAGAATGCAAGTTTACAACTTTCCTATTTAATTCTATTATCAAATTTGTTTTGTTTTCTTGGTATCTTTTACTGAAGGGTAAAACTAGGTAGGCTCATAAGACCTCAGGAGTGTGCACGTGTCTTTAGTACTCTATGGCAGCCGTGTTTTGCAACATTGTATAACAAAGCTATGTTGCAAACACTGCTGCTATAGAGTACTAAAGACACGTGCACACTCCTGAGCTCTTAAAGTGAATGTCAATTTTGATGCTAAAGTGCCTGGTTTTAATTTTTTTTATTAAAAACAGGGGCACTTTAATTCATCAAAATTTACATTTCACTCCTGTTGAAAAAAAAAACTTACCTTTTAATCTTCACAGCAGCTCCAGCTTCCTCCACCTGTCGCAAAGCCTCTTCCTGGGTCTAAAATGAGGAATACGGCTTCCTCCAATCACGGCGTTGATTTAGACACTGATTCCCCGGGGTGGAAGCCATGATTGGAGGATGACCTATCCATCATTTCTGATGTCAGAAATGGCTTGCAACGACCAGAGGAAGCTGGAGCTGCTGTCAAGTTTAAAAGGTAAGTTTTTTTTCCACAACAGGAGTGAAATGTAATTTTTGATGAATTAAAGTTCCCCTGTTTTTAATCAAATTTTTAAAAACCGGGCACTTTAGCATCAAAATTGACATTCACTTTAAGGGGCATATTTATCAAGCTCCGAATGGAGCCTGATGCCCCGTGTTCAGCTGATTAGTAAACATGGTTATTTTACCTGCTCTCATCCAAGGTAATCCTGAAAACCTGGACTGTTGGGGAGGCTTGAGGACAGGTTTGAAAACCAGTGGGTTAGAGGGATAGTGAGATCCTTTAGTAATGGGCAGTAACACTTCCTACAATACACCAAATGCAAGCCTGTCAGCGGACCTGCTGTGTTATGACCCGCACTGTGTGGAACACGTGGTGCTTAAATTTCAGCGTGGCTTACTCTGTGGTTATTTAGCTTCCCTCAGCAGAAATAGAACTATTGCACCTTAAAGGGACATTAAACACTTTGAGATGGTAATATAAAATGATAAATTGTATATAATAAAACAACTCTGCAATATACTTTCCTTATTTATTTTGTCATCTTTGCCTGTAATTCCATTCTGAAATTGTGAGCTTTTCAGTTCCTGTTAGAAATGGAAGTGCAGAACACTGTTAAATCCAGCACAGCCATTGGCTGCACACTCTAGTGACCTATTTATAACTGACCCTAATTGGCCACAGCAGAGAAGGTAACACAAGTTACAACATGGCAGCTCCCAGTGTTTTATAGACACTAAAACTTTACACTTATTTTGTCACTTTTTAAACAACTAATGAAACTTTAAAAATTACATCTACATGTTAGTCATGGACTAATCTTTTCTTTGAATGCATCATTCTATCTAGCATGTATTTAGTGTTTAATGTCCCTTTAAGTGGGTGAAACTCTGTGACAGAGGAGGATTCTCAGGCCCAAAGGCAACCATTCAACCTTTCATTTTCATTTGATTTAATTTGCTTTCATTAACCAAAGTGAATACATTATATACATATAAATGCATTGTGTGTCATATATATATATATATATTATATTAATTGTGAGGGGGGTGGAAGTCTTGGTGAGTTCCCACACTTTTTTTTGTAGGACTTGACCCCTAATCCTAATATTGAAGCTTTGCATAAGGGATCATCACCATGATGGATAGTACTATGTGCAGAATTATATAACATTAGTGACTAGTGACACCTGCAAAAAAAAAAAAAAAAAGGATTTTAAAGATTTAAACCCCCAAACCCATAGTTTACTTACTCGCCAGCCTCTTCTGCTCTTCTGTTTTCTTCAACAGCGTATCACGTGTATGCTGTCTAATCAAAGCGCAACCAGTCGCACCGTTGAACTACATGTAGTGCGTTCCCGAGCTATGTAAAGCCGCCGACTGCTTTACCCAACATATAGTACAGAGTTATGTAACATAAATTTAACGTTGACTGACCCTCTAACTACTAATGCCAGATGTGAGGAGGTTTATCTGTCTAGATCACTGGTTTTCAAACCTGTCCTCATGCCTAACTAACAGGCCATATTTTGAGTATATCTGAACTGGAGAACAAGTGAAATAATGAGCTGATTATTAAACATAGTTATTTTACCTGCTCTAATCCAAGGTTATCCTGAAAACCTGTCCTGTTTGGGAGGCCTGATGACAGGTTTGAAAACCAGTGGTCTAGATAGATATATAGATAGATAAATAGATAGATAAATAGATAGATAGATGGTTAACAGATAGTCTGATACTTTGTTTTAATTACTAGAGATGTACATTAATTTCATTATGAAACGAATATCCAAATCAATGCACCAACGAATATTAAAGGAAATGATAAAATACTGATGAATTTCGTCAGTATTCATTTGTTTTCTCTAATTATTTGGGGGGGGGGTTAATACTTATCTTTTGCACGCTGGAGAGCTGTGCTTTCCCAATCCCCTTTTCATCTGTAGCTTTAAATATTTACGAAAAACAAACAAAAATGTTTAACTAAAATTACAAAATTTCAGAAAAAAAACAAAACTTCTTAGCTGCACAAGTCTAATAATTACTAAAAACAAAGGTTTTCATTTTCACTTTATTAAAAACTATTTGCTTGCTGCTTTATTTCTTTTAAAATCATTAACAACCCAAGACCAGCACATCCCATACTGAAATTAATTTCCCACTGAATTCCAAGAATAAATAGGGTTAACTATCCCCCTTTGAAACATGACTACTAAAGAAGTATAACAGGTTTTAATGCTAAACTTTATTGACAAAGTCAAGAGCATTTACATCTTTAGTTGCCCTGTTAAATGCTACACAGGGCTTTTGTGTAGTTCATCATATGATCTCTCATTTCTTGTACTCTCACCATCTCTCTCCTTTTTACACTATATTTAATTAAAAAGTTCCCTCTGTGTTTGTAAGCTGTAAACTGTGTTAGGCTTCAGTCTTAATGTAGGTTTACATATTTTATTATTCTGTGTAACAGGTGCACACACATACTGTCAGGTTTAAAAAGAGACAGTAAAAATATTGTAATTTTACTATAGAATAACATTAAAACAGGAGTCTGAGATAGATGTAGATTAAAAAGGACATTGTACACTAGATTTTTTTCTTTGTACAAATGTTTTGTAGCTGATCCATTTATATAGCCCATCTGGGAGTGTTTTTGTAACAATGTATAGTTTTGCTTATTTTTTAAGAACATTGTGATGATTTTCAGACTCCTAACCAAGCCCCACAGTGTCAGATGTATACTGATGTATACAGACTACTATTGGCTCCTGTTTATGTTATCTGTCTTTTCATATGCAGGGAAGGGGAGAGTGTCTGCTCTTCCTGCTTTCCAGCCCCTTTCAGTGAGTGTCAAAGTCAACCTAATCACCAAGTTTTATTCTTTATTTTTATATTAGTATCTGTGCATATTCTTCTTTATAATAGTGTCTATTACATGCAGTTATATAAAAATGATACTTAAAATATCACGACCGCGTTAACGTATTTACCCATAGACTTCCATAGAGCGTGAAAAGTATGTGTGTGTGGGGGGGGGGGGGGGGGAATTAACACCCAACAAGTTGAGCAAACTTGATTACTTTTCATCAAGTGCTCTAACCCAACATGAAATATTTAATATTTCACATTCCAATGTTCTTAACGAAGTTATATTTATTATTAAATATATATATATAAAAGATGTGTGCATTTGGCAGTTTAGTTCACTGCTGAATGCGGAAGTAGTAGGCTATTTTCAGTACTTGCCTGTTTTCGGAGCCAAATATCCTCTTATGCAAGTTAAACACCCCATATTCTGCAGTGAAAGAAACTTCCAAATGCACTCTTCTAATATCTGATGGATGTTTGGTAAAATATATAGCTACACCTAATTATATATAGGTATAGATATGTACCGATATATATATATATGAATGCCTATTTAGAAATACTTAGAACATATTCCCCTATGTGAAGAACATTTGAATGTGAAATATTTACAGTAAACACACAGGTAAACACGTTATTAAATATGAATATTGCATAAATATAATTTTTCATGTTCTCATCTACATGACTGCAGAGGCTCCAATGCACATATATACCTATATATATATATATATATATATATATATATATATATATATATATATATATATATATATATATATATTAGAGCTGATACTAACGATTATTTTCATAATCGATTAATTGACTAATCAGATAAAAAAAAAAAAAAAAATTCCTGTATTTAAAATAAAATCCACATACTGGGGCAAATGTATCAAGCTCCGAATGGAGCTTGATGCCCCGTGTTTCTGGCGAGTCATCAGACTCGCCAGAAACAGCAGTTATGAAGCAGCAGTCACAAAGACCGCTGTTCCATAACCTGTCCGCCTGCTCTGAGCAGGAGGACAGACATCTCCACAATACAACCCGATCTAGTACGATCGGGTTGATTGACATCCCCCTGCTGACGGCCTATTGGCCACGAGTCAGCAGGGGGCGGCGTTGCACCAGCAGCTCTTGTGAGCTGCTGGTGCAATGCTGAATACGGCGAGCGTATATATAAAAAAGTCAAAAGCGCTATGGATTATATATCAATAATAGGATAAAAGCCTTACACATTTATCTATACAGTACATATAATCAGCAATAGCAAGAAATCGGCTAATAATTGTGCAAACAGATAAAAGTGCACAAATTCCTATCAGACTAGGGCTAGGCTGAAATAATAATTTCTGCACTATATCATGCAAACCATAGTCCCAAATCACCTGATTTAATATAAACAATCCAAATGATGAATCCAATTATTTATGAGTTACACATAAGCCAGGAGTAGTTTGTATTTATTCCATGAATTTATGTCCTATTATGTATATTGACACGGTTCACATCAGAGTCGATCATATGATGAATTGTTTTCTATAAGTTATGGAATTCATTATGCTAATGAGTCTCAGGTGATTTTCTTTTAGCACATTATGTCAGCCAATAGTAATGAAGCTTACACATGTATATATAGCAACCTTTTTAGATAGAGTGTAGAGTTGGGCGGTAGCCGTGAAAACCAGCGTTAGAAGCTCCTAACGCTGGTTTTAGGCTACCTCCGGTATTTGGAGTCAGTCAAAAAAGGGTCTAACGCTCACTTTTCAGCCGCGACTTTTCCATACCGCAGATCCCCTTACGTCAATTGCGTATCCTATCTTTTCAATGGGATCTTTCTAACTCTGGTATTTAGAGTCGTGTCTGAAGTGAGCGTTAGAAATCTAACGACAAAACTCCAGCCGCAGAAAAAAGTCAGTAGTTAAGAGCTTTCTGGGCTAACGCCGGTTCATAAAGCTCTTAACTACTGTGCCCTAAAGTACACTAACACCCATAAACTACCTATGTACCCCTAAACCGAGGTCCCCCCACATCGCCGCAACTCGATTACATTTTTTTAACCCCTAATCTGCCGACCGCCACCTACGTTATCCTTATGTACCCCTAATCTGCTGCCCCTAACACCACCGACCCCTATATTATATTTATTAACCCCTAATCTGCACCCCACAACGTCGCCGCCAACTACCTACACTTATTAACCCCTAATCTGCCGTCCGCATGCCGCCGCCAGCTACATTATCCCTATGTACCCCTAATCTGCTGCCCTAACATCGCCGACCCCTATATTATATTTATTAACCCCTAACCTGCCCCCCACAACGTCGCCGCCACCTACCTACAATAATTAACCCCTAATCTGCCGACCGAATCTCGCCGCTTTTCTAATAAATGTATTAACCCCTAAAGCTAAGTCTAACCCTAACACTAACACCCCCCTAAGTTAAATATAATTTTAATCTAACGAAATGAATTAACTCTTATTAAATAAATTATTCCTATTTAAAGCTAAATACTTACCTGTAAAATAAATCCTAATATAGCTACAACATAAATTATAATTATATTATAGCTATTTTAGGATTAATATTTATTTTACAGGTAACTTTGTATTTATTTTAACCAGGTACAATAGCTATTAAATAGTTAAGAACTATTTAATAGCTAAAATAGTTAAAATAATTACAAATTTACCTGTAAAATAAATCCTAACCTAAGTTACAATTAAACCTAACACTACACTATCAATAAATAAATTAAATACAATACCTACAAATAACTACAATGAAATAAACTAACTAAAGTACAAAAAATAAAAAAGAACTAAGTTACAAAAAATAAAAAAATATTTACAAACATAAGAAAAATATTACAACAATTTTAAACTAATTACACCTACTCTAAGCCCCCTAATAAAATAACAAAGCCCCCCAAAATAAAAAAATGCCCTACCCTATTCTAAATTACTAAAGTTCAAAGCTCTTTTACCTTACCAGCCCTGAACAGGGCCCTTTGCGGGGCATGCCCCAAGAAGTTCAGCTCTTTTGCCTGTAAAAAAAAACATACAATACCCCCCCCCAACATTACAACCCACCACCCACATACCCCTAATCTAACCCAAACCCCCCTTAAATAAACATAACACTAAGCCCCTGAAGATCATCCTACCTTGTCTTCACCATACCAGGTTCACTGATCCGTCCTGGCTCCAAAACCTTCATCCAACCCAAGCGGGGGCTGGCGATCCATCTTCCGGCGGCTGAAGAGGTCCAGAAGAGGCTCCAAAGTCTTCATCCTATCCGGGAAGAAGAGTAGATCCGGACCGGCAACCATCATCTTCCAAGCGGCATCTTCTATCTTCATCCGATGAGGACCGGCTCCATCCTGAAGACCTCCACCGCGGACCCATCTTCATCCGGCGACGTCCAACTGAAGAATGACGGTTCCTTTAAGGGACGTCATCCAAGATGGCGTCCCTCGAATTCCGATTGGCTGATAGGATTCTATCAGCCAATCGGAATTAAGGTAGGAATAGGGATAATGTAAGTAGCGGCGGTTTACGGAGCGGCAGATTAGGGGTTAATAATAATATGCAGGGTTCAGCGATAGTGGGGGCGGCAGATTAGAGGTTAATAAGTGTAAGGTTAGGGGTGTTTAGACTCGGGGTACATGTTAGAGTGTTAGGTGCAGACGTAGGAAGTGTTTCCGCATAGCAAACAATGGGGCTGCGTTAGGAGCTGAACACTGCTTTTTTGCAGGTGTTAGGTTTTTTTTCAGCTCAAACAGCCCCATTGTTTCCTATGGGGGAATCATGCACGAGTACGTTTTTGAGGCTGGCCGCGTCCGTAAGCAACTCTGGTATCGAGAGTTGAAGCTGCGTTAAATATGCTCTACGCTCCTTTTTTGGAGCCTAACGCAGCCTTTATGTGGACTCTCAATACCAGAGTTATTTTTATGGTGCGGCCAGAAAAAAGCCAGCGTTAGCTTTTCGGGTCGTTACCGACAAAACTCCAAATCTAGCCGATAGTTTATAAGCCTCTTGGATATAGTTGAATATCCTAAAAGACTGATATAACTGTTCTTTGATGGGTTATTGCTGTTCCTGCTCTGAGGTGGGCAAGTCTGCTGGACGGCTGTGACGTTTCAGCCTGTGCATAAAGCACCTGGAGTTGCACTTCTAAAGTGAGTGTGATTTTTTACATCTGCATTTACAATTATTTCAAGACTGTGGCGCCCTTGTTTTTAATTTATTCCAGCTTGTACATGAATGAGGTGGGCCAAGATAAATAGATAGATAGATTTTACTGTTGCAGATCTTCCTGTGTCTCTTCCAGGAGGTTGTGGCTGCTAGTATGGGGCACTGGAGGGTTATTGGGAAATTGTGCTAATGAGCGTGAGAAGAAAAGGGGAAATAAGAGAAATCTATAAATATGAGTATAGACAATTAATTCTTAGAACTCTATGTGTGTTAATTTAAGAAATCTTGTCAGCACTGTGAGTTCCCTCCAAAAATTTAGAAAGCCAATTTTTAGCTTGAGAACGGTGGAAAAAAAGCCACCATACATACAGTATCTAAATATGTATGTATGTATATATATATATATATATATATATATATATATTTATATATATATGTGTTTGTGTACATATGTATTTATTTATTTGTATACATTTATTTACAGACATATATATACACATATAAACACATAAATACATATGTATACATATATAGATCTATACAATATATATATATATATATATATATATATATATATATATATATATATATATATATATATATATAAAAGTATAGCTATATATTTAAAAAAAACAAAACATCAGATACTTATAGAAATATGTATTTATGAATAAATAGAACATATTCTTCTATATGAAGAATGTGAAATATTAATATTTCATGTCGGGTTAACACACTTGGGAAGATGCGATTGGGCTTCTTAGCAAGTAAAGGTGTAAGGTTTTTTCCACCTTTTCGAGCTCCATTGAAGTCTATGGGGGAATACTTTAATGTGGTTGCAATATTTGAAATTTGGCTTTTTGTGCACAACTGGTTAGCATGCAAGCAAAACGTTTTACTTTTAACTTGTAATACGCACGTAACCTGACGCACACAAAGATACATAGACTATATCTATATATTTTACAGTATGTTTAATAATTTTTAATGTTTATTTATTTTATATGTAATATTTTAATAACGCGCCTTAAGATTACTAAGTTTTCATGTGTGCTAACTTGACCGTTAAAGTCTAAATTACGAAACAAGATGCGCAAAATGCATATTTTACATTTCTATGTTCTTCATATAGAAAATAATGTACTTTTTATTAAATATATATTTCATTATACAGGGAGTGCAGAATTATTAGGCAAATGAGTATTTTGACCACATCATCCTCTTTATGCATGTTGTCTTACTCCAAGCTGTATAGGCTCGAAAGCCTACTACCAATTAAGCATATTAGGTGATGTGCATCTCTGTAATGAGAAGGGGTGTGGTCTAATGACATCAACACCCTATATCAGGTGTGCATAATTATTAGGCAACTTCCTTTCCTTTGGCAAAATGGGTCAAAAGAAGGACTTGACAGGCTCAGAAAAGTCAAAAATAGTGAGATATCTTGCAGAGGGATGCAGCACTCTTAAAATTGCAAAGCTTCTGAAGCGTGATCATCGAACAATCAAACGTTTCATTCAAAATAGTCAACAGGGTCGCAAGAAGCGTGTGGAAAAACCAAGGCGCAAAATAACTGCCCATGAACTGAGAAAAGTCAAGCGTGCAGCTGCCAAGATGCCACTTGCCACCAGTTTGGCCATATTTCAGAGCTGCAACATCACTGGAGTGCCCAAAAGCACAAGGTGTGCAATACTCAGAGACATGGCCAAGGTAAGAAAGGCTGAAAGACGACCACCACTGAACAAGACACACAAGCTGAAACGTCAAGACTGGGCCAAGAAATATCTCAAGACTGATTTTTTTAAGGTTTTATGGACTGATGAAATGAGAGTGAGTCTTGATGGGCCAGATGGATGGGCCCGTGGCTGGATTGGTAAAGGGCAGAGAGCTCCAGTCCGACTCAGACGCCAGCAAGGTGGAGGTGGAGTACTGGTTTGGGCTGGTATCATCAAAGATGAGCTTGTGGGGCCTTTTCGGGTTGAGGATGGAGTCAAGCTCAACTCCCAGTCCTACTGCCAGTTTCTGGAAGACACCTTCTTCAAGCAGTGGTACAGGAAGAAGTCTGCATCCTTCAAGAAAAACATGATTTTCATGCAGGACAATGCTCCATCACACGCGTCCAAGTACTCCACAGCGTGGCTGGCAAGAAAGGGTATAAAAGAAGAAAATCTAATGACATGGCCTCCTTGTTCACCTGATCTGAACCCCATTGAGAACCTGTGGTCCATCATCAAATGTGAGATTTACAAGGAGGGAAAACAGTACACCTCTCTGAACAGTGTCTGGGAGGCTGTGGTTGCTGCTGCACGCAATGTTGATGGTGAACAGATCAAAACACTGACAGAATCCATGGATGGCAGGCTTTTGAGTGTCCTTGCAAAGAAAGGTGGCTATATTGGTCACTGATTTGTTTTTGTTTTGTTTTTGAATGTCAGAAATTTATATTTGTGAATGTTGAGATGTTATATTGGTTTCACTGGTAAAAATAAATAATTGAAATGGGTATATATTTGTTTTTTGTTAAGTTGCCTAATAATTATGCACAGTAATAGTCACCTGCACACACAGATATCCCCCTAAAATAGCTAAAACTAAAAACAAACTAAAAACTACTTCCAAAAATATTCAGCTTTGAAATTAATGAGTTTTTTGGGTTCATTGAGAACATGGTTGTTGTTCAATAATAAAATTAATCCTCAAAAATACAACTTGCCTAATAATTCTGCACTCCCTGTATATCTGATATTGTTCATGTCAAATACATATCTATACTTATATATCTATAGGAATAGATATATAGGTATATATAGATATATAGAAATATGTATTTACAATAAAAAGAAAATTATCCTGTAAGTGAAAAACATTGGAATGTGAAATATGTAAAGAAAATATACAGTAAAACACATAAATACATCTGTATACACACATAAACATATATATATATATATATATATATATATATATATATATATATATATATATATATATATATATATATATATATATATATATATATATATAGTGATTTTCAGATGAGAAGTGTGTATAGATCCCTACGTGGAATACTATTTAAGGTGGTGTTTAAGTTTGTGTTGTATCCTTGATAAAGGTACCAGGTGGAGGACCAAAACGGATGTTTTTGGGTGTGAAGTGTACCCACAATATGTGAATAAAGTGGTAACATCCTTATTGAAGAAACCCGGTCCAAGTTATTTCTTTGGAGTGTGTTTGGAGACTCTGCACCGGCCATTGTTACCTTACAGGGAGTGCTAAGGTTGTGTAAGATATGTATATATAATATATATATATATATATATATATATATATATATATATACACACACAGTATCTCACAAAAGTGAGTATACCCATCACATTTTCAGCCTGTATTACAGTGTAAAGGTGCTGTCCCCTCAAAATAACGCAACACACAGCCATTAATGTCTAATCTGTTGGCAACAAAAGTGAGTACACCCCTAAGTGGAAATGTCCAAATTGGGCACAAAATGTCAATATTTTGTGTGGTCACCATTATTTTTCAGCACTGCCTTAACCCTCTTGGGTATGGAGTTCACCAGAGCTTAACAGGTTGCCACTGGAGTCCTCTTCCACTCCTCCATGACGACATCACGGAGCTGGTGGATGTTAGAGACCTTGCGATCCCCCACCTTCCGTTTGAGGATGCCCTACAGATGCTCAATAGGGTTTAGGTCTGGAGACATGCTTGGCCAGTCCATCACCTTTACACTCAGCTTCTTTGGCAAGGCAGTGGTCGTCTTGGATGTGTGTTTGGGGTTGTTGTTATGTTGGAATACTGCCCTGCGGGCCAGTCTCCGAAGGGAGGGGATCATGTTCTGCTTCAGTATGTCACAGTACATGTTGGCATTAATGGTTCCCTCAATGAACTGTAGCTCCCAAGTGCTGGCAGCACTCATGCAGGCCCAGACCATGACACTCCCACCACCATGCTTGACTGTAGGCAAGACACACTTGTCTTTGTACTCCTCACCTGGTTGCTGCCACACACGCTTGACACCAAATAAGCTTATCTTTGTCTCTGTGGACCACAGGACATGGTTCTAGTAATCCATGTCCTTAGTCAGCTTGTGTTCAGCAAACTGTTTGCAGACTTTATTGTGCATCATCTTTAGAAGAGGCTTCCTTCTGGGATGACAGCCATGCAGACCAATTTGATGCAGTATGCGGCATATGGTCTGAGCACTGACAGGCTGACCCCCACCCCTTCAACC
This sequence comes from Bombina bombina, assembly GCF_027579735.1. Lineage (NCBI taxonomy): Eukaryota > Metazoa > Chordata > Amphibia > Anura > Bombinatoridae > Bombina > Bombina bombina. The sequence goes on from NW_026511852.1 coordinate 271,152, forward strand.
TCTGCAGCAATGCTGGCAGCACTCATACATCTATTTCTCAAAGACAACCTCTGGATATGATGGAGAGCATGTGCACTCAACTTCTTTGGTCGATCATGGCGAGGCCTGTTCTGAGTGGAACCTGTCCTGTGAAACTGCTGTATGGTCTTGTCCATCGTGCTGCAGCTCAGTTTCAGGATCTTGGCAATCTTCTAATAGCCTAGGCCATCTTTATGTAGAGCAACAATTCTTTTTTTCAGATCCTCAAAGAGTTCTTTGCCATGAGGTGCCATGTTGAACTTCCAGTGACCAGTATGAGGGAGTGTGAGAGCGATAACACCAAATTTAACACACCTTCTTCGCATTCACACCTGAGACCTTGTAACACTAACAAGTCACATGACACCGGGGAGGGAAAAACATAATTTATGTAAGAACTTACCTGATAAATTAATTTCTTTCATATTGGCAAGAGTCCATGAGCTAGTGACGTATGGGATATACAATCCTACCAGGAGGGGCAAAGTTTCCCAAACCTCAAAATGCCCAAAAAGGAGTAAAAAGCATCAACAAAGGAATTTGGAAATAATTGTGCTTTATGCAAAAAAATCATAACCACCATAAAAAGGGTGGGCCTCATGGACTCTTGCCAATATGAAAGAAATGAATTTATCAGGTAAGTTCTTACATAAATTATGTTTTCTTTCATGTAATTGGCAAGAGTCCATGAGCTAGTGACGTATGGGATAGCAATACCCAAGATGTGGCAAGAGTCACTAGAGAGGGAGAGATAAAATAAAAAACAGCCATTTTTCGCTGAAAAAAATGAATCCACAACCCAAAATATAAGGTTATTCTCATAAATAAAAGGAAAAACTTAAATCATAATCAGAAGAATCAAACTGAAGCAGCTGCCTGAAGAACTTTTCTACCAAAAACTGCTTCCGAAGAAGCAAATACATTAAAACGGTAGAATTTAGTAAACGTATGTAAAGAAGACCAAGTTGCTGCTTTGCAAATCTGATCAACCGAAGCTTCATTCTTAAAAGCCCAAGAAGTGGAGACTGATCTAGTAGAATGAGCTGTAATTCTCTGAGGGGGGGCTTGACCCGACTCCAAATAAGCTTGATGAATCAAAAGCTTTAACCACAATGCCAGGGAAATGGCAGAAGCCTTCCAACCTTTCCTAGAACCAGAAAATATAGCAAATAGACTAGAAGTCTTCCTGAAATCTTTAGTAGCTTCAACATAATATTTCAAAGCTCTCACCACATTCAAAGAATGTAAAGATCTCTCCAAAGAATTCTTAGGATTAGGACACAAGGAAGGGACAACAATTTCTCTATTAATGCTTTTAGAATTCACAACCTTAGGTAAGAATTTAAATGAAGTCCACAAAACTGCCTTATCCTGATGAAAAATCAGAAAAGGAGATTCACAAGAGAGAGCAGATAATTCAGAAACTCTTCTAGCAGAAGAGATGGCCAAAAGAAACAACACTTTCCAAGAAAGTAATTTAATGTTCAAAGAATGCATAGGCTCAAATAGAGGAGCCTGTAAAGCCTTCAAAACCAAATTAAGACTCCAAGGAGGAGAGATTGATTTAATAACAAACAAAAAAATGGAAGGCTGCTGAGCAACAGGTAAGAAAACAGGTAAGAAAATGCTTTATTCCATTAAAAATAAGGAAACACAGATTAGCAAGGAGGGTAGTTAGCCATCTATGGCTAACTACCCTCCTTGCTAATTTGTGTTTCCTTATTTTTAATGGAATAAAGCCTTTTCTTACCTGTTGCTCAGCAGCCTTCCATTTTTTTGTTTCTTGCTGAGTCTTTGGCGGTCGTCCTCCACTACTTGGTTGGCTCCACACACCCCTTCCCAGTTTTTGATCTGACCCGCTCACCCCGGTCCTACGCGGAAGTACTCTGCAGCAGCTCCGCTTTCCCCTCTCATTGATTTAATAACAGGCTTAGTACGAACCACAGCCTGAACAAAACAGTGAATGTCAGGAAGCTTAGCAATCTTTCTGTGAAATAAAATAGAAAGAGCAGAGATTTGTCCTTTCAAGGAACTTGCAGACAAACCCTTATCCAAACCATCCTGAAGAAACTGTAAAATTCTAGGAATTCTAAAAGAATGCCAAGAGAATTTATGAGAAGAACACCATGAAATATAAGTCTTCCAAACTCGATAATAAATCTTTCTAGAAACAGATTTACGAGCCTGTAACATAGTATTAATCACTGAGTCAGAGAAACCTCTATGACTAAGCACTAGGCGTTCAATTTCCATACCGCCAAATTTAATGATTTGAGATCCTGATGGAAAAACGGACCTTGAGACAGAAGGTCCGGTCTTAATGTAAGTGGCCAAGGTTGGCAACTGGACATCCAAACAAGATCCGCATACCAGAACCTGTGAGGCCATGATGGAGCCACCAGCAACACAAACGATTGCTCCATGATGATTTTGGAGATCACTCTTGGAAGAAGAACTAGAGGCGGGAAAATATAAGCAAGTTGATAGCACCAAGGAAGTGTCAACACATCCACTGCTTCCGTCTGAGGATCCCTGGACCTGGACAGGTACCTGGGAAGTTTCTTGTTTAGATGAGAAGCCATCAGATCTATTTCTGGAAGACCCAACATCTGAACAACCTGAGAAAACACATCTGGATGGAGGGACCACTCCCCAGGATGTAAAGTCTGATGGCTGAGATAATCCACTTCCCAATTGTCTATACCTGGGATATAAACCGCAGAGATTAGACAGGAGCTGTATTCCGCCCAAGCAAGTATACGGGATACTTCTTTCATAGCTTGGGGACTGTGAGTCCCACCCTGATGATTGACATATGCCACAGTAGTGATATTATCTGTCTGAAAACAAATGAACGGTTCTCTCTTCTACAGAGGCCAAATCTGAAGAGCCCTGAAAATCGCACGGAGTTACTAAATATTGATTAGCAATCTCGCTTCTTGAGATTTCCAAACCCCTTGTGCTGTCAGAGATCCCCAAACAGCTCCCCAACCTGAAAGACTCGCATCTGTTGTGATCACAGTCTAGGTTGGACAAACAAAAGAGGCCCTAGAACTATATGCTGGTGATCTAACCACCAAGTCAGAGATAGTCGAACATTGGGATTTAAGGATATTAATTGTGATATCCTTGTATAATCCCTGCACCATTGGTTCAACAAAGCTGGAGAGGTCTCATATGAAAACGAGCAAAGGGGATCGCGTCCGATCCTGCAGTCATGAGACCTAAAACTTCCATGCACATAGCTACTGAAGGGAATGACTGAGACTGAAGGTTCCGACAGGCTGAAATCAATTTTAAACGTCTCTTGTCTGTTAGAGACATGGACACTGAATCTATCTGGAAACCTAAAAAGGTGACCCTTGTCTGAAGAATCAAATAACTTTTTGGTAAATTGATCATCCAACCATGTTCTCGAAGAAACAACACTAGTTGATTTATGTGAGATTCTGCAGAATGTAAAGACTGAGCTAGTACCAAGATATTGTCCAAATAAGGAAACACTGCAATACCCCGCTCTCTGATTACAGAGAGTAGGGCACCGAGAACCTTTGAAAAGATTCTTGGAGCTGTCGCTAGGCCAAAAGGAAGAGCGACAAATTGGTAATGCTTGTCTTGAAAAGAGAATCTCTGAAACTGATAATCATCTGGATGAATCGGAATATGAAGATATGCATCCTGTAAGTCTATTGTGGACATATAATACCCTTGCTGAACAAAAGGCAGAATAGTCCTTTTAGTCACCATCTTGAAAGTTGGTACTCTTATATAACGATTCAAAATTTTATATCCAGAACTGGTCTGAATGAATTTTCTTTCTTTGGGACAATGAATAGATTTGAATAAAACCCCAGACCCTGTTCCTGAAATGGAACCGGCATGATTACCCCTGAAAGCTCCAGGTCTGAAACACACTTCAGGAAAGTCTGAGCCTTTACTGGATTTGCTGGGATGCGTGAGAGAAAATATCTTCTCACAGGAGGTCTTACTCTGAATCCTATTCGATACCCCTGAGAGACAATACTCAGAATCCATTGATTTCAGACATAATTTGTCCAAACATCCTTGAAAAATCTTAATCTGCCCCCTACGAGCTGAGCTGGAATGAGGGCCGCACCTTCATGCGGACTTGGGGGCTGGCTTTGGTTTCTTAAAAGGCTTGGATTTATTCCAATTTGAAGACGGTTTCCAATTGGAAACAGATTCCTTGGGGAAGGATTAGGTTTCTGTTCCTTAATTTGTCGAAAGGAACGAAAGCGGTTAGAAGCTTTAGATTTACCCTTAGATCTTTTATCCTGAGGCAAAAAAACTCCATTCCCCCCAGTGACAGTTGAAATAATCGAATCCAACTGAGAACCAAATAACTTATTACCTTGGAAAGAAAGAGATAGCAATCTAGACTTAGAAGTCATGTCAGCATTCCAAGATTTAAGCCACAAAGCTCTTCTAGCTAAAATAGCTAAAGACATAGATTTAAAATCAATTTTGATGATATCAAAAATGGCATCACAAATAAAATGAATAGCATGTTGAAGCAAGAGAACAATGCTAGACGAATCAGAATCCAATTCATGTTGCGCTAAATGTTCCAACCAAAAAGTTGATGCAGCTGCAACATCAGCCAAAGAAATTGCAGGCATGAGAAGATAACAGAATATAAATAGGCTTTCCTTAGATAAGATTCAAGTTTCCTATCTAAAGGATCTTAAAAAGAAATACTATCTTCCATAGGAATAGTAGTACGTTTAGCAAGAGTAGAGATAGCCCCATCAACTTTGGGGATCTTTTCCCAAAACTCCAATGTAACTGCTGGCAAAGGACACAATTTTTTAAACCTTGAAGAAGGAATAAAAGATGTACCAGGCATATTCCATTCCTTAGAAATCACATCAGAAATAGCATCAGGAACTGAAAAAACTTCTGGAGTAACCACAGGAGGTTTATAAACAGAATTTAAACGTATACTAGTCTTAATATCAAGAGGACTAGTTTCCTCAATATCCAATGTAATCAACACTTCTTTTAACAAAGAATGAATGTACTCTATTTTAAATAAATAAGTAGATTTGTCAGTGTCAATATCTGAGGAAGGATCTTCTGAATCAGATAGATCCTTATCAGAGGAGGATAATTCAGTATGTTGTCGGTCATTTGAAATTTCATCAACTTTATGAGAAGTTTTAAAAGATCTTGTACGTTTATTAGAAGGCGGGATGGCAGACAGAGCCTTCTGAATAGAATCAGCAATAAAATCTTTTAAATTCACAGGTATATCTTGTACATTAGATGTTGAAGGAACAACAACAGGCAATGCACTATTACTGATGGACACATTCTCTGCATATAAAAGCTTATCATGACAACTATTACAAACCACAGCTGGAGAAATAATCTCCACAAGTTTACAACAAATGCACTTAGCTTTGGTAGAACTGTTATCAGGCAGCAGGGTTCCAACAGTGATTTCTGAGACAGGATCAGATTGTGACATCTTGCAAATGTAAGAGAAAAAACAACATATAAAGCAAAATGATCAATTTCCTTATATGACAGTTTCAGGAATGGGAAAAAAATGCAAACAGCATAGCCCTCTGATAGAGAAAAAAGGCAAGAGGCATATAGGAATGGGGTTTTAAATAATGAAAATATTTGGCGCCAAGTATAACGCACAACACAAACAGAAAATGTTTTGGCGCTAACAATATACAGAAATGACACACTTGCGTCATCAAAGACGCAACCTTGTGAAAGGACTCGGCGTAGACTAAGACGCGGAAATGACGAATTTGTGTCATTGAACGTAATTTTGGGCCAAAAAAATCTCACGCCGAAAATGATGCATAATACTTTGTCATTTTGCGCCGTCGCAAGCCTAATTTTGCCCGCAAATTAAAAAGAACAGTCAATTGAAAAAAGACTATATCCCAGGTAAGAAAAATGTTATCCTAAAAAAATGCATTTCCAAAATATGAAACTGACAGTCTGCAAAAGGAAATATACTTAAACCTGACTCATGGTAAATATAAGTACAATACATATATTTATATAAATACATAAAGTGCCAAACCATAGCTGAGAGTGTCTTAAGTAATGAAAACATACTTACCAAAAGACACCCATCCACACATAGCAGATAGCCAAACCAGTACTGAAACGGTTAACAGTACAGGTAATGGAATATGAGAGTATATCGTCGATCTGAAAAGGGAGATAGGAGATGAATCTCTACGACCGATAACAGAGAACCTATGAAATAGATCTCCGGTGAGGAAAATCATTGCATTCAATAGGTGATACTCCCTTCACATCCCTCTGACATTCACTGTACTCCGAGAGGAATCGGGCTTCAAAATGCTGAGAAGCGCATATCAACGTAGAAATCTTAGCACAAACTTACTTCAACACCTCCATAGGAGGCAAAGTTTGTAAAACTGAATTGTGGATGTGGTGAGGGGTGTATTTATAGGCATTTTGAGGTTTGGGAAACTTTGCCCCTCCTGGTAGGATTATATAGCCCATACGACACTAGCTCATGGACTCTTGCCAATTACATGAAAAAAATGGCTAATTGGGCCCAATTTGGACATTTCCACTTAGGGGTGTACTCACTTTTGTTGCCAACGGTTTAGAAATTAATGGCTGTGTGTTGAGTTATTTTGAGGGGACAGCAAATTTACACTGTTATACAGGCCGTACACTCACTACTGTACATTGTAGCAAAGTGTAATTTCTTCAGTGTTGTCACATGAAAAGATATAATAAAAGATTTACAAAAATGTGAGGGGTGTACTCACTTTTGCGAGATACTGTATGTATATATATATATATATATATATATATATATATATATATATATATACATTAAACTATTCGAATGGGGAGAGGATCAATTTTAAAAATCTAATCCATTTAATATAATACGAATATTAATTATTATTTACATTTATAAACATATCATCTTAGTTACTTGGTGCAGACCCTTAACAATGAATTTATTTAGAGAAAAAAGAGAGAAATACACGGAAGGAAAATTATCAAATCCTTTCTTAAAATAAGGGAATACAGCACTCTTTAAATATTGAAACAAAATATCCGTTTATTCTCACTTGTATAAATACCACTCAGGTATGGGTAGATTCCCACGTAAAGCAAACCAATGCATAAATATATGTAAATTTCAATGTAGTACCTTAACATATACATATATCACATTTCAAATACATGCTTATTATATATCCCTTTAAGACCTTTTGCACATATCCTTAGGCATGAATCAGACAGTCCATCTTTAAGATACAAAATAACCATTGCAGCTTGTTGTTATAGACAGTCATTCCTAATGTATTCCTTTTGGATTGTCCATTTTGAACATTATGGAATATAATGCCAACTTTTTAACTTCCAAGAAGCCAAAATCCCAACATTTAGTTTTGAGATTTGTATTAAAAAAGAATTGGCATATTTTGCAGTTGGATGAGAAATTGGAAGGTGTAGTGGAAAAATTCCCTTTGTTAACAGCAAGAAAAGCTCCCAGCCTTAGGGACAAGCTAGTGCAAAGCAGATTCACTAGGAGCCACTCTTTGTCAGACTGGCTTAGAAAGGATAGGGGAGTGAAAGGCAGCCATCCTTGTGGTAATGTTTATACTGCCCCTATATGGAGAGAAGTAAAATGTTTCAGAGTAATGGCCATAAGGTTTATGAATTGTGACTCTACAGGGGTTATCTATATGCTGCATTGTTCCTGTTCCAAATTTTACATAGGAAAAACTAGAAGGTTTCTTAAAGACAGAATACAGGAACATCAAGATGATGTAACAAACAAACGGGATACAAATGTTGCAAGACATTTTGCCTCTTTCCATAACAGTGAGACTGCCTCTCTGAAGTTTGTGGCAATTGACAAGGGGGACCCCCATGTTAGGGGAGGTGACCTAGACAGAACACTGTTACAAAAAGAGGCAAGGTGGAATTTCAAGTTAAGGACAAGATGTCCACTGGGTCTAAATGATAAAATGGACTTTGCTTGCTTTGTGTAATAGGATAAAAAGTTTCAGCTTTTGTAAATAATGATGTGTGTAAATAAGTATAAATTGATTGAAAAAATGTTATTTCAGAAATTATTTTTTCTGGTCCCAGTTGTAAGAAACAAATGGAAATTATGGGATATTTACATATACCTTTCGTATCCAATGTCATAACATATATTTGAGATGAGTTAGTTTAAATATTAGAGTTTGGAAACTATCCCTTTAAGAGAGAAAAAGATGCAATGAGTTAAAAGAGTTGGGCTTAAGGTATATAAAGTAAGAAGCACAGGTGTTAAGCAATACAGCCCTGATGAGGCCCCATTTGATTTTTTCAAAAGGGTAAAACGTACATGGCGTTGGGTTTGTTTGTTTGTTGTGAAGACTGAAAGGCACTATCTTTGGCATGTCTGACATAAAAGATGCCCATCCTTGACAGACTCTGTTAAAGCCGCTGATGTGGGAAAAGATTCACCTTAAGCGTTTTTCACTAACACGCTTCAAAGTACCTGGAAACAACCCACCTGGTAGCAGAGAGCAAAAAATGATAATGTCACACACCGGGTAAGATCAGTCAAAGGTCCCGAGTAACCTGCATGTGAGAGAAGCAGAGGAAGTCTCCATGGTGGCTGTGGTATGCCTGTGAGGGTGGTGACGGCTCCTGACTATAAGAGGTGGCAACAGATCCGGTAAGCGGAACAAGTTTTGTAAGTGCGGCTTGCCCTGGAGTGCGGTTTCTTACCACGGTCACTTGCTGCACAGTTTGGCTCCCACAGAAGGATTTGCAAGGTCTAATATAAAGGCTGTGACACACTGCAAGCGATGCGGCGCGAGGCAAAGCAGCTGCTTCGCTCCGCGTCGCATCGCTTCTGATGTTCAAATATTTCATCTCTGAGCGCTTAGCTACGCGACCTGACGCAGCAGAGTGCTCAGAGATGAAAAGGCAAGACACACTGAGTGCGCACAGCTGCATCTACACGCTGCGCGTCGCTCTGCTTGAAGTGTGTCACAGCCTTTAGTGGAATGCTTGCTTAAACACAGCTTTACGGGTTTATGAGCCCCACTAAATGTTGGGATTTTGGCTTCTTGGAAGTTAAAAAGTTGGCATTATATTCCATAATGTTCAGGATGGACAATCCAAAAGGAATACATTAGGAATGACTGTCTATAACAACAAGCTGCAATGGTTATTTTGTATCTTAAAGATGGACTGTCTGATTCATGCCTAAGGATATGTGCAAAAGGTCTTAAAGGGATATATAATAAGCATGTATTTGAAATGTGATATATGTATATGTTAAGGTACTACATTGAAATTTACGTATATTTATGCATTGGTTTGCTTTACGTGGGAATCTACCCATAACTGAGTGGTATTTATACAAGTGAGAATAAACAGATATTTTGTTTCAATATTTAAAGGGTGCTGTATTCCCTTACTTTAAGAAAGGATTTGATAATGTTTGTGTATTTCTCTCTTTTTTCTCTAAATATATATATATATATATATATATATATATATATATATATATATATATATATATACACACACACACATACATATACATATTTAGACACACATGTGTATGTATGTATCTCTGTTAAAGCCCTTAACAGACTTTTTTTTTCTTCTTACACCTGAGACCTCATAACTTTGAGCCCTTATAACTTTTTTATGCAATGTTCAAAAAATAATTTTTATCAGTGTTATTATGAGTGTAACTGTACTTTTAAATGTATTTTTGATGTTTTTTGTGCAACTTTTTTTGTCTTGTGTAACAGTTAAACAGAGCTCTGAAGTCACGCTAACCTGATGTGCGTTAAATTTGATTGCGCTCAAGCAAACGCGTATACCTTCAACTCGTAATACATGCACTACTTCCGACACAAGCAAAGAGCCGCAATAAACCCCTTATTGCTTGAGTGGAACAGTTAGCGATCCACTTGTAATCTTGTCCATGGTCGGTAGCAAAATGTATTCTGATGTTTGCACTGGTAACTTAGCAAAAAGAATAGAGATATTTCTTTACACATATTGACTTGGGGGAACATTATACTGAGAAGAGAAGCCTAACCTTGCGAGGCCTAATTTGGTTTGTTATAAATTCTACTGAAGCCAAACAATGGGGATTTTGTTAGCACAGTGCCAGTGGCAAGCCCTTTCTCCAGATTCTAGATCTGCTTAAAATAAAGAAAGTGGTGGATGTAGTTTGACATTTGAAAAACAATTGCAGCAAACAAGTTGTTCAATTATTCAAAAAATAAGATTCAAGCTGCTGCTGCTGCTTTTTTAATCTGCTGGAAGACTACCGAAAAATGTAATTACAAGGTGTTTACTGTCTCTTTAAATTCTAATTACACTTGCTTAATTCCAAACGTGTATTTATTAGTTTGCTCAGTATTTTTATAAAGTTATTGCAATGATCATTATTGTTATATTATCTTTTATTATGAAATATATTTGCCAATATGTACAGTGAAAATTTCACGATTACATTATTTGCATTATTCTGATGTAGCATAAGTTGGCTACCCAATGATTTATAACTACAGTTGTGTATGTTGGGTTGGGACACAAACAACCAGCTGGGAAAACTTTATCAAAGTGCTGTTATATGGCTATCCAGAGTGCTAAGAAATGTGTTTAATGATAAATTACTTTGGTTTTGAGTATTAGTCCTAAGTAAATATCATTGCACCGTACATCACAGTCTGGAACAGAAAGTGACCCACATCTGCTCTGTGTGGGGCTGTGAGACTTTGCCTGCCTCTGTGTTACTAAAAAAAAAAAAAGGATTTATAAAGCTCTTCTCCCCCCTTTGACTGCAGGTTCACACAAGCGAACCTGCAGTCAGTATTTATTAAGCAGCGATCGTCAGTTGCTGCTTCCCTACTCTGTTCTCCACCACTTAGGGGTCAATTTATCAATGCCTTCGGCAGGCTTCTCCCCCCTACGACTGCAGGTTCTCACAAGAGAACCTGCAGTCCATAATTTAACAAGTAGCGGTTATCAGACCACTGCTTCCCTAACCTTTCGCCACCTCTTAGATGGCGAATTTCAATCTCCCTGGTCTCTTCCGACCGGGGAGATTGACTGCTCCTGCTCGCGTTTGATTGGCTGTACGTGGACAGGGGGCAGGATTGTCTGCTGCAGCTTGATAAATCGACCCTTTAGAGTTTGATATATTAAAGGGATAGTAAACCCCAAAATTTTCTTTTATGATTCAGATAGAACATACAATTTTAAACAACTTTCCAATTTAATTATATTATCAAATTTTCTTCATTCTCTTGTTATCCATTGCTGAAGGGACAGAATTTCACTACTGACAGGAAGCTGAAAACATCTATTTAGCCAATCACAAGAGACAAATGTGTGCAGGCACCAATTAGCAGCAGCTCCCACTAATGTATATGTGCATATTCATTTTTTAACAAGGGATACTAAGAGAACGAAGCACATTTGAAAATAGAAGTAAATTTAAAAGTGTCTTATAATGGCATACTGTATCTGAATCATGCAAGTATAATTTTGACTTTCCTATCCCTTTAAGCCCTTGTCCTTCCTTTGACTGCAGGTTCTAACCTGCAGTCAGGATTTATCAATGAGCAGCCAAAAGACCGCTGCTTCCCTACCCTCTTCTCCACCTCTTAGGGGTCGATTTATCAAAGGCTTCGCAACCCTTTTGACCCCCTACGACTGCAGGTTCTCACAAGAGAACCTTTAGTCCGTATTTAACAAGTAGCGGTCATCAGACCACTGCTTTCCTAACCTTTCACCACCTCTATGATGGCGAAATTCAATATCCCAAGTCTCGTCCGACCAGGGAGATTGACAGCTCCTACCCGCTTGTGATTGGCTGTGCGCGGGCAGGATTGCACGTAAGCGCAAATTAGCATTTGTGTGCAATGCTGAATTCCGCCAGTGGAATTCAGCCCGCCACCGGCGAGCTGCGACGGACAGGGACGCGTATATGCGCCCCTGTCTGCCGCAGCTTGATAAATCATAGAAACAGGAGTTTCATTTAAATCTAAGGTCACGGGACACACCTATCAGAGGCGCTCCTGTCTCAATTGTAGATCTACATTTGTAGTGTACTTGATCACTTGTAATAAACGGTATACAGGTCTCACCACACGAGAAGTGAGATCTAGAGTTAGGGAGCATCTCTCTAGTATAAAAGATGGTACGGCCAGTATACCATTAGTGCAACATTTCGCCCAAGTTCACAATAAAAGTACAGATTCCTTCAGGTGGTCCTGCACTGAAAAAATTCTGTTGCCACAGAGAGGGGGTGAAAAGGAAAAACTGTTTGCAAAAGAGAGGTTTTCTGGATTTTAAACTCAAAACCAGATACCCAGAAGGGTTTAATTCAGCTTATGATTTAATTCATTTTTGGCAATAGCACTCTCCATTTCCCTCCCTTGAGGGAACATTATAATCGAAGCAAGCTTTAGTCATCATGCTATATACATCAATCCCTTTATATAACTATGTGGTGAGGAGTCTATTGAGACTGTCATAGATTTCTGAAATTTCTCATACTGGTAAGTCTATATGATAGGTATTCCAGTGAAATTATCATAAATTGGCCTAGTTGGGTCTTTTTTCAATCCATCTAGTGGCTCACGCAATTAAGTAGGTAGGCAGGATTTAGGCAAGGGTACTCTGGAGAGTTTTATTATATTATAAATCAGTATTTCAATTTTTGTTGTATGGGACTATGCTTAAACATTCTTAGATCTAATTATCACTGTCCTTTTTGTATAATGTAGTGACTTGTATTTATTTAAAACACGATATGTCCTAATCGCGTCTGTAAATATAATGTGTCACACTATTTACCCCTTTTGTAATTAGGCACGGATTTTGCTATGAATTGTTATTTAAGTGGTCTATGTACTGTTACTTTAAGGCACTCATTACTCTGTTTCCCATGAAGTGTCAATCACGAATTCTGTCCAATAGGAGGCAGTTTGTTGTTTTAAAAGGCTTGTTTTAGACTACATGGGTAGCAGCTTTGATTACGGCTTTGAGCCGAAACGCATCAGCTGTTTGTTTGCTGACCTCCTAACTTGTGTCTCGCCCTGGTTTACCAGGTGTCTTTACATAGTTTATAATAAAGTGGTATTTTTAATATACCTCTGGCTGCTGCTCCTTATTCTCTACTATTTACTTTGTATTTTGACCAAAACTTGTGAGCACAGCTGGTGACTTTCTGTTCCTGAAATCCGTTCCATGCTGTGGATTACTGGAGCCGACCCGTTACTGACCAATTGCAGTGGAGCTGGATCTACACACCCTCTGTGACATCATTGGAGGAGCCAGTGGATTGGCTGTTTACCCATTTGAGGGGAGGATCCGTTCAGCTCTGTTTCCACAGAGGTACAGTCTGGAAGCTCCCCAGGTGACATAACAAGGTGTTGCGGCAAGGGACGTTAAAGTATGAGAGAATCCCTAAGCGTTCCAGAAGGGCACTCGAAGCAGTGAGACAAACCATGGAAGCCGAGTGAGCCCTGTTAGCGATAGCACTTGTACGTACCGCAAGCTTGTTACTCTGCGAGGAGGAGTAAGCCGCTTTTCTTTTATTGCAATATTCGTGGATGTATTGGAGGATTGTTTCCCACTAACTTTAGCACTTTTACAAGGAGATATTTTGTTGTGTTGCTTGATAAATCGACCCCTAAGGTTGAAAATTTCAATCTCCCTGGTCTCATCCGACCTGGGAGATTGACAGCTCCTGCCCGCACATGATTGGCTGGGCAGGCAGGGGGCGGGGTTGCACACAAGCGCAAGTGAGCGCTCATGTGCAATGTTAAATATGGGAAGTTGATTACTGCCCACCAAAGGACAGGGGCAAATATATATTCCCCCGTCCGCCACTGAATGATAAATGCAGCCCTAAGGATGAATGAGGGAAAGTGTGAGGAACTTAGGTTCTCTCATGGGGCTGTGTCCCCTCCCCAGCACTAAGCCCTTAGGTGTGTGCAGCTATAATAACTAGCTCTTATAGAATTGTGCCCACTCAGAGTGCAGTCTCTTTTAGTCCACTTATGTTTTTTACAATGGAGAACTTTTCTGCATAGCAATCTGATTCTATATCAGTCTGACATCCCATCCACTTATTACCTGTCATGTTCTGCTTAGGAATAGCACAGGAGCAAACATTTCAAGAGTTAAACACATAAAGAAGGAACTGATATAGTTTACCAATAAAATGCTTTGTCAAAAAATATATATACAATTTTAGTTTTACACTTTAATGTAAATCATATCATGTATCATGTGACAAAAGGGTCTAGTTTAGAGAGCTCCTAGGCACAGATAAGCAGTTATAATTTACTGCCACCTACAGCATTGAAATAATATCAGTTCCTTCAGAATACAGGTAGCCCTCAGTTTACGCCAGGGTTAGGTTTCAGAAGGAATAGTTGTAAATCGAAACCGTTGTAAATTGAAACCCAGTTTATAATGTAAGTCAATGGGAAGTGAGGGAGATAGGTTATAGGCCCCTCTCAAAATTGTCATAAGTAACACCTAATACATTATTTTAAAAGCTTTGAAATGATGACTTTAAATGCTAAATAGCATTATAAACCTAATAAAATAATCACACAACACAGAATATATAATTAAACTAAGTTAAATGAACAAAAATATTTGCTAAACAGCATTATAAACTTAATAAAATAATCACACAACACAGACTTCACTTGCATTTTTCTGCAAACAGTTCTTTCTATGCATTCCAATCTGGACTGATTTATAGACAGGAAGATCTTGTTCCTTTGAAATCTGCTCAATAGCTCTGTTGGCTTTGCTGCAACACAAGCGAACCACTCCACCTACAGGCTATTTTAATAAATGCACTGCTTCTCAATGCTTTTCAATAGCAGTCACATGACTGGAAAAAAAGGTTGTTATTCTGAAACGGTGTAAATTGAACCGTTGTAAAACGAGGGCCACCTGTACTTACAAAAATAAAGAGAAATGGTTAAACTTTTCTTTCAATATTTTTTAAATGCACAAGTTAAAGGGACAGTCAACACCAGAATTTTTGTTGTTTTAAAAGATAGATAATCCCTTTATTACCCATTACCCAGTTTTGCATAACCAACACAGTTATAATAATACACTTTTTACCTCTGTGATTAATTTGTATCTAAGCATCTTCTGACAGCCCCCTGATCACATGACATTTTATTTATTATCTATTGACTTTCATTTTAGCCAATTAGTGTAATAGTTCAGTGTCTGCCACAATCCACGGGCGTGATCACAATGTTATCTATAGGGTTTACCTGAACTAGCTCTCCCCTGCTGTGAAAAGCAAATACAAAAGCATGTGATTATAGGCGGCCTTCAAGGGCTTAGAAATTATCATATGAGCCTTCCTAGGTCTAGCTTTCAACTAAGAATACCAAGCGAACAAAGCAAAATTGGTAATAAAAGTAAATTGGAAAGTTGGTTAAAATCACATGCCCTATTTGAAACATGAAAGGTTTTTTTGGACTTGACTGTCCCTTTAAATGAAATATTATATTGACAGCCATCATTCTAACACGTAGCGAGATTTTGTTTATGTTTATAATAGGTCTTGGTATGTCTTGTTAATAGAAAATGTATTAATCTGTGAAACTGTCCAGTGTACACTGAAGTAAGTCTCTCAAATCGTTGAAAATGTGTCTAACTACAGGCGGCATTTTAAGATGATTTGTGGTCCATCTTTTACGTAGGTTGTGAAATTCCTGTGTGTGACTCCTCAGCTTATATATAACGCTCTCATGTACTTATTGGGATTTTATTGCTGTACTGCTCTCTCTGACAAACTTGAGAGGTCTTAATACAAAACTCAATGTTACTCCTCTGTACAAGTTCCCATACAGCTGAGTCACACTGCAGGCCCGTGTATAGGTACTGATGGTATTAGTAGTAGTATGCTCATACAGTGAAATGGGAGACATACTGAATGAACCTGTTTATCTGTTGCTCTCAGTATTGAGCAGTTTCTGTACCTGAAAACCTCCCACACTGTCCTTCACTAAGCTGCTGATCACCCAGCCCGGGCCGCCTCACCACGCCCCCAGGCAAACACTAGTGGTGGGAGGGTAAACTTGCTGAATAGTTCAGTAATGTCCAGTATATGACTAAACTTACTATACTAAAGTATCAGTGCGCTAACGGAATCACATCTGAGTGAGGATCTCTATATTGATAAGCGGGGGATGTTAAAATGAAGTCGCAGCTCATTAGAATGGAAGTGACCGCGTCATGGACTCTCAGCGCTCCGGATCTTGAAGTGAGGCTGTAATGAAGAGGGTAGACTGTGTTTACAGCCCACATAAAGGTAAGAAAAATAGCTGTTTGTTTCTGCTGATTCTGGTTAAGGAGTTGCTTTCCTCTACTCCTCCACAGCCAGTGATCCCAAGCTCAGGGCTGGACAGAGCATAGTTGTAAAACGTCCATGGCTCCAAGATTTCGGATTTCCTTCTGGCTGCAATTGACAGCATTTTACAGATATACCATGTATAAAGCACACGAGTAAACCCATGTGCAGCTTTGTCTTATTACACCAAGAATAATGTTGCTCTGGTAAACTGAAGCTGAGTTTTCTTGTTTTCAGACACCTCAACTTATATTTTTTCAGTCAGAGTAACTTCTGTTGTACAAATACTGCAATGTTTGCTTTGATATTTATTTTACGATTAAAATAACATAAAACATCTAGATGTTTAAAATAAACTTTATATAAAAGTAAACCATTCTGAATTGCTGGCTTAGTGCAATACTATTTATTTTGTGTGATAACAGCTCTAAAGTAGCATATAAACCCCAAAAGGATTTGAGTGGATCAGCCAATCCGCTGCTGTAAAAATAAGGTGGCTATTAGTAAAACATATATATATACATCTCTTTTTGAATAAATCTGTGGATTGTTTGCATCCATTGTTGGATTCTACTGCATCCTTCTCCCTATCTTCAATGATGAGGGCAAATATGTGATATTCTTTACCGAGAAATAAATCAATCATCCTCAAATACAAATCACTTGCTTTGAACCTCTATTCCTGTTATTTTACTTTATTCTCTCCCATGCACACTTAATAATTTTACTTAATTCTCTCCCAAGTACATCCATTGTAAGTGTTAAAGGGACATAAAAACCCATTTTTTTTCTTTCATGATTTAGATAGAACATACAATTTTAAACAACTTTCTAATTTACTTCTATTATCATATTTTCTTCATTTTCTTGTTATTCTTTGTTGAAAAGCAGAGATGTAAGCTCAAGAGTGTGCACGTGTCGGCAACACTATATGGCAGCAGTTTTGCAACAATGTTATACATTGGCAAGCGCACTAGATGGCAGCACTTTTTCCTGTCATGTAGTTCTCCTCCCAACCGCTATTTCCGGATTTTCTAATGAGTGACGTATAGAGCGGTCCCACCCGCTCTATGCGTGTTTCCAATGCGTGTTCACGATCCTCTGATCAACTGCGCATGCGGGAATCAGCGATTCCCTCCCTCTCCGTTTATTGTAAATAATAAATAAATAAAATATTGTGTAAACTCCTAAAAACCAATATTGAAACTCCAGTAATAAGTTTTAGATCCAAGGTCTAGTAGCTGAGTGGTTGGCCGGCCTATGCTTTGGTTAAAGCAATGCTGGGAATAATGCAAAAAAGACAAGCGCGTTAGCCAAGCTAGGTTTTGGCAGTAAGATGGTTCAATACCTCAGCAAGTTAAACCATTCGCTAGATGTGCCCGTAAATAGAACTAGTACGCAAAATGGGAACGTGTGTGTACTCACATGAAGAATTAGCTTTTAGCGCATGCGCATATCATCAAGTAGGTGGAAGACATGCGGTCACGGCCACCTAACGGACAGATTTTCAACTGGCTGATCTAAAAACGTGACCAAGAGATAAAAATAATCGGGTTGTTTTTGCAGAGTGGAAAAAAGGGAATTAAAACAGAGATGACTGAATTTTGAATACAAATGTAAAAAAATAATGAATGAAACTCCTATTGATTTTTTTAACAAAGAATTGGAATTGTGGATCAGCGTGAAGGTAACTTTACCTTCACTTTAATATTGTGCGTTCCTCATGCACAACTACGGTTTGTACAGAGACCAAGTGTTAGCAGTGGCAGTTCTTAGGCAGTGCTATGCACCCCCAATTCATTCTCAAAGGTGTCGGGTATTTATTTTCCCTACCCAGGATGAGAGAGATAAATGGAAGAAAGATAAGACTCTAAAAATGAAAATAAGAGAATAATGACTTTGACCAGTACCACCTTTCAACTTAGATATGTGGCACTGCGGCAACCTTTGTTAGCCCCCAATTTCTTGAACCACCCGTTATTTCAGCGGGCATTTCTATAGCAAGTAACAATGTATACGCTCCATATAAATATGTTTACTGTACATTAGTGGTGCTCAGATGTTTTTTTTTTGTTTGTTTGTTACATACCTTCATAAATTCACCTGACACATAAGACACTTTGATGAATGTACATCCTTAAGCGCTCCATTAGGGTAATCTATAATTTAGCGCTCCACTTGTTATCTAGGCCATTGTTATTTGCAAGCAATAGTGCAATGATATATTTCTCTAACACAGAGCATTTTATTTTGGCAGACTCTAACAGTTGACTAGGACAATCGATTATAAGTTGGCCAGTAATTCACTCAATTCCTAAAAAAGCAAACATGTTGATGCAGACCTTTTAATCTAGTAAATTTTGAATACCCAAGTTAAAGAAAGAAATTAATAGACGAAAATACATCTATTATTAATATGA